>NC_088231.1:18150676-18176034 GCF_036934945.1 Oncorhynchus masou masou
TGGTCTAAAACATGTTTTCACTTTGTCATTATGGCGTGTTGTGTGTGTAGATGGGTGAGAATTTTTGAATTCAGGCTGTAACACAACAAAATTTGGAATAAGTCAAGAGGTATGAATATTTTCTGAAGGCCCTGTAGGAGATCTAAATCGTTACTACTGGATTGCAGAAGTTTGTCTATTCATAAAAGCATATTTTGCCACAAGTTCTCACAGCTAGAATCATCATGTTGACTAGGGCTTGCCTGAGGAAAATGAAACCAAACTCTCCATACTTAGACAACTTTCTCTACACTGGTGAACATCCTGAGGATCAAAGAACATATGTGATGTTCCATGGCACCTCAGTAGAGGCTGCAGAGCTGATTAAGAAGAATGGCTTCATACTATCAAGAGCAGATATCAGCATGCTTGGTGCTGGTGTTTATGTTACACGGGACATTCAAAAAGCCTGTGAATACCCTCTTGGTGTTTCCAACTCTAAGAGAAGAGTACTAAACGTCAGAGTGGATGTAGGGAAGGTTAAGATCATAGACCAGCAGGATCACCCCATGCAGAAGACCTGGCATACCGAGCATGGATATGACACCGCCTGGGTTCCACCAGGAGTCAGTATGGTAGAAAGCAACCGACAGGAGAACTGTGTCTACGACCCAAAGAGAATCAAAGTCATGGAGGTCATGAAAGTAAACAAAAACACCATGTAAGTATGAAAGAGACTGTTGTAGTGCTTGTTCATATTTCTCAGGAATAGTGGTCAGAGACTGCAGTGATTTGTTGCAAGATATAGCAAGTTAGATACACGACAAGGAAACAGGGAAAGTGGAATAAAGAGTAGAAAATATATTGGAAAAGATGTATGGTGTACAGTACATATATCTGTCACATGTTTTGACACTATATTCACCAAATATTTTTCATGAATAGATGTCAGAGACTGCAGCCATTCATGGAAAGAAACAATTATAAATAAGACAAGCAGAGAGAAACCATTGAAAAGCATTGATGGTATTCAGCTGTATGGTGTAGAGCCTACAGCTGTCAGATTGTATTTTTTTTTTACTACTAATGATAATTAGTTGTAGTAGTACTGGTAGTACATATACAGTGCCTTGCGAAAGTATTCGGCCCCCTTGAACTTTGCGACCTTTTGCCACATTTCAGGCTTCAAACATAAAGATATAAAACTGTATTTTTTTGTGATGAATCAACAACAAGTGGGACACAATCATGAAGTGGAACGACATTTATTGGATATTTCAAACTTTTTTAACAAATCAAAAACTGAAAAATTGGGCGTGCAAAATTATTCAGCCCCTTTACTTTCAGTGCAGCAAACTCTCTCCAGAAGTTCAGTGAGGACTAAAGTTTGACTAATGATGATAAATACAATCCACCTGTGTGTAATCAAGTCTCCGTATAAATGCACCTGCACTGTGATAGTCTCAGAGGTCCGTTAAGTTAAAAGCGCAGAGAGCATCATGAAGAACAAGGAACACACCAGGCAGGTCCGAGATACTATTGTGAAGAAGTTTAAAGCCGGATTTGG
Source organism: Oncorhynchus masou masou (assembly GCF_036934945.1). NCBI lineage: Eukaryota > Metazoa > Chordata > Actinopteri > Salmoniformes > Salmonidae > Oncorhynchus > Oncorhynchus masou. The sequence goes on from NC_088231.1 coordinate 18,152,223, forward strand.
ATACAAAACGATTTCCCAAGCTTTAAACATCCCAAGGAGCACTGTGCAAGCGATAATATTGAAATGGAAGGAGTATCAGACCACTGCAAATCTACCAAGACCTGGCCGTCCCTCTAAACTGGTCGCCTAGAGCGTTGGGGACAAAGAATAAAAGGAGCAGATTTCTGGGCATTCTAGAATATATTCAGGGCATAATGCGCAGACAGGGGTATGGTGGGGTGCGGGTACAGCGGAGGTAAGCCCAGGCACTGGGTGATGATAAGAGAGGTTGTATCTCTGGACATGCTGGTTGTAATGGGTGAGATCAACGCATGTGTGGGTGGGACAAAGGAGGTATCAGAGGTATGAAGAGTGGAACTAGGGGCTCCATTGTAAACTAAAACAATGATTGCTAACCTGAACAGTATACAAGGCATATTGACATTTGAGAGAGACATACAGCGAGGCATACAGTAATCGCAGGTTACTAGTACATCAGAATGTATAACCATGATGGTGTATGCTAATTACATTTTTATGTAATATAAAATTGTTGGCCTTCTAAAAAACCGACCCATATACAATTTGTTCTGCCAGAGAAGAGATATAGCCTAAGGGTTCAGTTAACAACTTAAATTAATGGTAATGGTTAAATAGCTATTGAAATGTGAAAATGTTGATTTGTCACTATGTTGACGGTCCCTAACTGCTGTTGGTGGACATAAGGAAAACTACAGGGGAATTTCCGTTGAATATCTAATCTGAAACTGTCTTTACCTCGGTTGTTAAGTTCAACCTTTAAAAAATGTATGAGCATCTTGGCCTGCTTGTTTTCATTTAGCTATATTTCCCATTTCAGAGGTCAATGGAAAGCGCCGAAAGTGCAGGCACATGTTTCCCAGGTAATCACCCACTCATACGCACTGAATGCTGCAGGTGATTTGCTGCTACTCTCTGACAGCAACCATCAAACCGAACCCCAGAGACTGGGCTTGGGTATTCAAGATTAGATTATATACCTTTTGACATGAATATTCACATGTGATCTGTTTCATCTGACATTATGATATGGATTGATTTAACCTATATTCAATAATAAATATCCATAGTCAGGGAGGTATTCCAATGTTGTCAGTCATGATTGTTTGATAACTGCATTATTGTGCAGGTGGGCTGGAGCACCAAAAAGGACACATTTGTATGTGATAAGAGATACAAGTATTATGCACAGAATTATAGATATACTTCTCCTTGATGCAACCACTGTGTCAGATTTCAAAAAAACTTTACCGAAAAAGCACACCATGCAATAATCTGAGTACAGCGCTCAGGTAACAAAACAAGCCAAACAGATATCCTCCATGTTGTGGAGTCAACATTAGTCAGAAATAGCATTATAAATATTCACTTACCTTTGATGATTTTCATCAGAATGCACTCCCAGGAATCCCAGTTCCACAATAAATGTTTGATTTGTTTGATAAAGTCCATAATTTATGTCCAAATTCCTCCTTTTTGTTCGCGCATTTAGCCCAGTAATCAAAATTCATGAGGCGCGATCACTAGGTGCAGACAAAAAGTCAAAAAGTTTTGTTACAGTCCGTAGAAACATGTCTTTAGGATGTTTTTAACATAAATCTTCAATAATGTTCCAACCGGAGAATTCCTTTGTCTTTAGAATTGCAATGGTACGCAAGCTACCTCTCACATGAACGTACGTGGTCAGCTCATGGCACTCTGGGAGAGACCTTACTCAATCCCCTCTCATTCGCCCCCACTTCACAGTAAAATACTCAAACAAGGGTCTAAAGACTGTTGACATCTAGTGGAAGCCATAGAAAGTACAATATGACCCCATAGACACTGTATATTCAATAGGCAATGAGTTGAAAAACTACAAACCTCAGCTTCCGGTTGGAACATTATTGAAGATTTATGTTAAAAACATCCTAAAGACATGTTTCTACAGACTGTAACAAAACTTTTTGACTTTTTGTCTGCACCTAGTGATCGCGCCTCATGAATTTTGATTACTGGGCTAAATGCGCGAACAAAAAGGAGGAATTTGGACATAAATTATGGACTTTATCAAACAAATCAAACATTTATTGTGGAACTGGGATTCCTGGGAGTGCATTCTGATGAAAATCATCAAAGGTAAGTGAATATTTATAATGCTATTTCTGACTAATGTTGACTCCACAACATGGAGGATATCTGTTTGGCTTGTTTTGTTACCTGAGCGCTGTACTCAGATTATTGCATGGTGTGCTTTTTCGGTAAAGTTTTTTTGAAATCTGACACAGTGGTTGCATCAAGGAGAAGTATATCTATAATTCTGTGCATAATACTTGTATCTCTTATCACATACAAATGTGTCCTTTTTGGTGCTCCAGCCCACCTGCACAATAATGCAGTTATCAAACAATCATGACTGACAACATTGGAATACCTCCCTGACTATGGATATTTATTATTGAATATAGGTTAAATCAATCCATATCATAATGTCAGATGAAACAGATCACATGTGAATATTCATGTCAAAAGGTATATAATCTAATCTTGAATACCCAAGCCCAGTCTCTGGGGTTCGGTTTGATGGTTGCTGTCAGAGAGTAGCAGCAAATCACCTGCAGCATTCAGTGCGTATGAGTGGGTGATTACCTGGGAAACATGTGCCTGCACTTTCGGCGCTTTCCATTGACCTCTGAAATGGGAAATATAGCTAAATGAAAACAAGCAGGCCAAGATGCTCATACATTTTTTAAAGGTTGAACTTAACAACCGAGGTAAAGACAGTTTCAGATTAGATATTCAACGGAAATTCCCCTGTAGTTTTCCTTATGTCCACCAACAGCAGTTAGGGACCGTCAACATAGTGACAAATCAACATTTTCACATTTCAATAGCTATTTAACCATTACCATTAATTTAAGTTGTTAACTGAACCCTTAGGCTATATCTCTTCTCTGGCAGAACAAATTGTATATGGGTCGGTTTTTTAGAAGGCCAACAATTTTATATTACATAAAAATGTAATTAGCATACACCATCATGGTTATACATTCTGATGTACTAGTAACCTGCGATTACTGTATGCCTCGCTGTATGTCTCTCTCAAATGTCAATATGCCTTGTATACTGTTCAGGTTAGCAATCATTGTTTTAGTTTACAATGGAGCCCCTAGTTCCACTCTTCATACCTCTGATACCTCCTTTGTCCCACCCACACATGCGTTGATCTCACCCATTACAACCAGCATGTCCAGAGATACAACCTCTCTTATCATCACCCAGTGCCTGGGCTTACCTCCGCTGTACCCGCACCCCACCATACCCCTGTCTGCGCATTATGCCCTGAATATATTCTAGAATGCCCAGAAATCTGCTCCTTTTATTCTTTGTCCCCAACGCTCTAGGCGACCAGTTTTGATAGCCTTTAGCCGCACCCTCACATTACTCCTCCTCTGTTCCGCGGGTGATGTGGAGGTAAACCCAGGCCTTGCATGTCCCCAGGCACCCTCATTTGTTGACTTCTGTGTCGAAAAAACCTTGGTTTCATGCATGTGAACATCAGAAGCCTCCTCCCTAAGTTTGTTTTACTCACTGCTTTAGCACACTCTGCTAACCCTGATGTCCTTGCCATGTCTGAATCCTGGCTCAGGAAGGCCACCAAAAATTCTGAGATTTCGATACCCAACTATAACATTTTCCGTCAAGATAGAACTGCCAAAGGGGGAGGAGTTGCAGTCTACTGCAGAGGTAGCCTGCAAAGTAATGTCATACTTTCCAGGTCCATACCCAAACAGTTCGAACTACTAATTTTAAAAATTACTGTCTTCAGAAATAAGTCTCTCACTGTTGCCGCCTGCTACCGACCCCCCTCAGCTCCCAGCTGTGCCCTGGACATCATTTGTGAATTGATCGCCCCCCATCTAGCTTCAGAGTTTGTTCTGTTAGGTGACCTAAACTGGGATGTGCTTAACACCCCGGCAGTCCTACAATCTAAGCTAGATGCCCTCAATCTCACACAAATCATCAAGGAACCCACCAGGTACAACCCTAAATCTGTAAACAAGGGCACCCTCATAGACGTCATCCTGACCAACTGGCCCTCCAAATACACCTCCGCTGTCTTCAACCAGGATCTCAGCGATCACTGCCTCATTGCCTGTATCTGCTACAGATCCGCAGTCAAACAACCACCCCTCATCACTGTCAAACGCTCCCTAAAACACTTCTGCGAGCAGGCCTTTCTAATCGACCTGGCCAGGGTATCCTGGAAGGATATTGACCTCATCCCGTCGGTTGAGGATGCCTGGTCATCCCTTAAAAGTAACTTCCTCACCATTTTAGATAAGCATGCTCCGTTCAAAAAATGCAGAACTAAGAACAGATATAGCCCTTGGTTCACTCCAGACCTGACTGCCCTCGACCAGCCCAAAAACATCCTGTGGCAGACTGCAATAGCATTGAATAGTCCCCGCGATATGCAACTGTTCAGGGAAGTCAGGAACCAATACACGCAGTCAGTCAGGAAAGCAACGGCCAGCTTCTTCAGGCAGAAATTTGCATCCTGTAGCTCTAACTCCAAAAAGTTCTGGGACACTGTAAAGTCCATGGAGAACAAGAGCACCTCCTCCCAGCTGCCCACTGCACTGAGGCTAGGTAACATGGTCACCACTGATAAATCCATGATTATCGAAAACTTCAACAAGCATTTCTCAACGGCTGGCCATGCCTTCCTCCAGGCTACTCCAACCTCGGCCAACAGCCCCCCCCCCCCCCCCCCACAGCTACTCGCCCAAGCCTCTCCAGGTTCTCCTTTACCCAAATCCAGATAACAGATGTTCTAAAAGAGCTGCAAAACCTGGACCCGTACAAATCAGCTGGGCTTGACAATCTGGACCCTCTATTTCTGAAACTATCCGCCGCCATTGTCGCAACCCCTATTACCAGCCTGTTCAACCTCTCTTTCATATCGTCTGAGATCCCCAAGGATTGGAAAGCTGCCGCAGTCATCCCCCTCTTCAAAGGGGGAGACACCCTGGACCCAAACTGTTACAGACCTATATCCATCCTGCCCTGCCTATCTAAGGTCTTCGAAAGCCAAGTCAACAAACAGGTCACTGACCATCTTGAATCCCACCATACCTTCTCCACTGTGCAATCTGGTTTCCGAGCCGGTCACGGGTGCACCTCAGCCACGCTCAAGGTACTAAACGATATCATAACCGCCATTGATAAAAGACAGTACTGTGCAGCCGTCTTCTTCGACCTGGCCAAGGCTTTTGACTCTGTCAATCACCATATTCTTATCGGCAGACTCAGTAGCCTCGGTATTTCTAATGACTGCCTTGTCTGGTTCACCAACAACTTTGCAGACAGAGTTCAGTGTGTCAAATCGGAGGGCATGCTGTCCGGTCCTCTGGCAGTCTCTATGGGGGTGCCACAGGGTTCAATTCTCGGGCCGACTCTTTTCTCTGTATATATCAATGATGTTGCTCTTGCTGCGGGCGATTCCCTGATCCACCTCTACGCAGACGACACCATTCTGTATACTTCCGGCCCGTCCTTGGACACTGTGCTATCTAACCTCCAAACGAGCTTCAATGCCATACAACACTCCTTCCGTGGCCTCCAACTGCTCTTACATGCTAGTAAAACCAAATGCATGCTTTTCAACCGTTCGCTGCCTGCACCCGCACGCCCGACTAGCATCACCACCCTAGATGGTTCTGACCTAGAATATGTGGACATCTATAAGTACCTAGGTGTCTGGCTAGACTGTAAACTCTCCTTCCAGACTGATATCAAACATCTCCAATCTAAAATCAAATCTAGAGTTGGCTTTCTATTCCGCAACAAAGCCTCCTTCACTCACGCCGCCAAACTTACCCTAGTAAAACTGACTATCCTACCGATCCTCGACTTCGGCGATGTCATCTACAAAATAGCTTCCAATACTCTACTCAGCAAACTGGATGCAGTTTATCACAGTGCATTCTGTTTTGTTACCAAAGCACCTTATACCACCCACCACTGCGACCTGTATGCTCTAGTCGGCTGGCCCTCGCTACATATTTGGAACTTGGAATTAGAAGTCGGAAATTCGGCCATCAACCGATTTTTGTCTAGAAGGGATACAGCTTTTGTCAAAATTCCCTTATCATAGCAGGTTTAGGAGAACTTAAGCAGCAGGTTAGGATAATTAACGTAACAGGTTAGGAAAAGTGTTAGGGTTGGGGTTTGCAAAATGCACCCCAATTCTTATTTTTTTAAGTCAAATTGACAAACTGTATCACATCTAGAAATGACTGCAGCGTTTTAGCTCTCCGACTTCTCCACCCGAAGATCACTGACATCCCAGTCTGAGCTCGTTTTTTTCAGAGTTCTCAAATGTCTTGAACAAACCATGCGAAAAGCATACTCAAAGTCTCTCTCCTCACCTCCTCAAAACACTAACCATTTTCCTAACCTTAACCTCAGTTTCCTAAACTTCTACTTTAATGATACTAACCTGCTGCGTAAATTCATACCACTCAGGAAGAAGACGCGTTCTGTCTCCTAGAGATCAACATACTTTAGTGTGAAAAGTGCAAGTCAATCCCAGAACAAGAGCAAAGGACCTTCTGAAGATGCTGGAGGAAACCGGTACAAAAGTATCTATATCCACAGTAAAACAAGTTCTATATCAACATAACCTGAAAGGCCACTCACCAAGGAAGAAGCCACATCTCCAAAACCGTCATAAAAAAGCCAGACTACGGTTCGCAACTGCACATGGGGACAAAGGTTGTACTTTTTGGAGAAATGTCCTCTGGTCTGATGAAACAAAAATAGAACTGTTTGGCCATAATGACCATCGTTATGTTTGGAGGAAAAAGGGGGAGGCTTGCAAGCCGAAGAACACCATCCCAACCGTGAAGCACGGGGGTGGCAGCATCATGTCAGGAATTGTGAAAAACTGATTTTTAAATTTATTTGGCTAAGGTGTATGTAAACTTCCGACTTCAACTGTAGGTGTCTGGATAGATAGACTGTAAACAATCCTTCCAGACTCACAGTAAGCATCTCCAATCCAAAATGAAATCTAGAATCGGCTTCCTATTTCGCAACAAAGCTTCCTTATCTAATGCTGTCAAACATAGCCTCGTAAAACTGACTATCCTACCGATCCTTGACTTTGGCGATGTCATTTACAAAATAGCCTCCAACACTCTACTCAGCAAATTAGATGCAGCCTATCACAGTGCAATCCGTTTTGTCACCAAAGCCCCATATACTACCCACCACTGCGACCTGTATGCTCTCGTTGGCTGGCCCTCGCTTCATATTCGTCGCCAAACCCACTGGCTCCAAGTCATCTATAAGTCTTTTCTAGGTAAAGCCCCGCCTTATCTCAGCTCACTGGTCACCATAGCAGCACCCACCCGTAGCACACGCTCCAGCAGGTATATAATACATGATATGACTCCCACCAGCATTAGTGTGATAATATACTACATTGTATGAATCTGTATCATGCTTTATGATGTATGTGTGAAGTCACAAGTTCACAATTTTGGATGTGGTAAAATAAATGGGGATCCTGTTCATTTCCATATACACTACATACAGTTGAAGTCGGAAGTTTACATACACCTTAGCCAAATACATTTAAACTCAGCTTTTCACAATTCCTGACATTTAATCCTAGTAAAAATTCAGTTTTAGGTCCGTTATGATCACCACTTTATTTTGAGAATGTGAAATGTCAGAATAATAGTAGAGAATCATTTATTTCAGCTTTCATCACATTCCCAGTGCGTCAGAAGTTTACATTCACTCAATTAGTATTTGGTAGCATTGCCTTTAAATTGTTTAACTTGGTTCAAACGTGTCAGGTGGCCTTCCACAAGCTTCCCACAATAAGTTGGGTGAATTTTGGCCCATTCCTCCTGACTGAGCTGGTGTAACTGAGTCAGGTTTGTAGGCCTCCTTGCTCCTTCCTGAGCGGTATGGAGGCTGCGGGGTCCCATGGTGTTTATACTTGCGTACCTATTGTTTGTACAGATGAACATGGTACTTTCAGGCGTTTGGAAATTGCTCCCAAGGATGATCCAGACTTGTGGAGATCAACAATCTTTTTTCCTGAGGTCTTGGCTGATTTCTTTTGATTTTCCCATGATGTCAAGCAAAGAGGCACTGAGTTTGAAGGTAGGTCTTGAAATATATTCACAGGTACACATCCAATTGACTCAAATGATGGCAATTAGCCTATCAGAAGCTTCTAAAGCCATGACATCCTTTTCTGGAATTTTCAAAGCTGTTTAAAGGCACGGCCAACTTAGTGTATGTAAACTTCTGACCCACTGGAATTGTGATACAGTGAATTATAAGTGAAATAATCTCTCTGTAAACAATTGTTAGAAAAATTACTTGTGTCATGCACAAAGTAGATGTGCTTACCGACTTGCCAAAACTATAGTTTGTTAACAAGAAATTTGTGGAGTGGTTAAAAAAAATAGTTTTAATGACTCCAACCTAAGTGTATGTGAACTTCCCACTTCTGTGTATTTCACTGGTCACCCCCAAAGCCAACTCCTCCTTCGGCCACCTTTCCTTCCAGTTCTCTGCTGCTAATGACTGGAACGAATTGCAAAAATCACTGAAGCTGGAGACTCATATCTCCCTCACTAACTTTAAGTATCAGCTGTCAGAGCAGCTTACCAAGCCCTTAACCAACAGTGCAGTTAAAAAAAGAGTTAAGAACATATTTACCAAATAACTTAATTGTTATAGATTTATTATAGGAAGATATATATTTTTTAAACAACATATGATCATTGATAAACATGTATTATTGACATAAAGGAAATATGATTGATTGTATTTCAAAAATATTTGATATGATAAGGTCATATGATTGATTGCATATAGATTGCCATGTCAAATCATCATTAGGCCCATTGTGAAATATAGCATCTTCTTCCTATGAGCTCTGGCACCATGGTGTGGAATCTCCACCAACCGGGTGACACTCACTTCTGGCAAGCTCGCCAAATGTTAGGGTTCGTTTCCTTGTTCCTTGTTCCTTGTCAATCATTGGTGAAATTAGCATTATGACAATATCTTTAAATTAAAATAATTCAAAAACCTTTATTAATGCAATTACAGACAGAAGTTGACAATCAGGAACATAGAGCGCAGGTTTCCGAGTAAGTTCCGCATCAAACAAAAAGGTCCCATGTTACTTTATCAAACCCGAAGTCCAGCCTTTAGTGATGTCACTGCCTACGTCATTACCTTTTACTCATGAGACCAAAACCATGCCTACAAAGCTATATAAACAATGCTTTTAGTGTGTTATCTAAAAGCTTCGCAGTAAATATGTCCAAGTTGATTTATAGTGGAATGTCTGTGTAGTCTTATCTCCTACACTCCCCTGCAGAGTTCTGTCTCAGAGGGGTCTCTTTATAAATATATATATATAAATAAATAAGAGAGAGAGAGAGCATTAAAATCTCAATGTGTAAATATATTGTTAATCTGTAGTCTAGGACCCTATACATGTAAAGAGGGAGGGGTCTTATAACCCCTCCCCTTCTATTAATACAACATTAGCATAATCAATTATTGTAATACATCAATCATTTGGTACAGCCCCAATCATGACCCCTAGGTGAACCCGACACCATCCTCTTCTGATGATCATGAGTTGATGCTCCCTCTGAATGCAGAACACCATCAGTTTTGCAGTGGATTGTTCAACCAAGGGTTTACACTGGGGAAAGAGAATTCAATACAAAATGTCTCATTCAAAACCTGCATAAAGAGAGGCAAGCATAGCGTATGTGCTGGTATCAATAGCTCTTTCAAGCCTTTCTTGGAAAATTATTAATGATTGCTTTATATGTCTGCAAGCATAGTACTACTTTTGTCTAGTTTTTATAGGTGAATGTGGCTCAATATCACTTACTTCTTTAAGTTGGGCACTTTCAGCATTGCCAACACTTTGATTCTCTTTGGGTCGTAGACACAGTCCTCCTCTTGGTTGCTCGGCACCATGCCAACATTAGGAGGAACCCAGGCAGTGTCAAAGCCATGCTCAGTGTGCCAGGTCTTCTGCATTGGGTGTCTCTGCCTTTTTATCACCTTAACTCTGCCAACATCCACCTTTACTTTCAGAACCATCCTATCAGAGTCAGGAATGGTCATCAATTGGGTGTTGAGGGGGTATCTAATGACTTTTCGGATGTCTCGACTGAGGTAGACACCGGCACCAAGCATGCCATCTTTGGAAGGTTTGAATCCATTTCTCTGTATATCCACAGCAATCTGTTTCGATGTTCCATGATACATCACATAGATGTGGCTGTCCTCAGGGGAGACTCCACTCTGTAGATGATCATACTGAGATCTATAAGACAGGGAGACCATTTTATATAAAGTATATTAGATTCAGTAGGCCTATGTACATTATGTCAAATTCTAAGATATTTTATCTTTAAAGGGATAATCCACCCACAGGAATAAAAATTATGAAACTCATGTCAATTTGGTGAAAGCCTATGTTTTATCAGTGGGTTAAAAAAATAATTCTAAGTGGTCCTTCTGTGAAATCAGGAAGTCGTGTAGGAACGCATCATATGGTTCTCCTCACTGCAGATAGACACTATAATATTTCATAACGCTTTTAAAACAATTACCTGCACTCCAGATCACCAAATTAGCCTATAGATAATATGGCATACTAGTCTACATCCTCATGACAAAGTATATAAGTCACTTAGATGTGCTCAATCTACAAAGTGTACCAAATTATTTAACTCAAGTTTCTTCTGTGTGTGTCTGTGGGAAACGTGGGAAAGAGCTGTTGTTGCCATAGCAACGTACTCTGCACTGCTCTGGACAGAAATGAACTGCAAATTGAACTGGGTGAGAGACTCCTAAATTAACAGTGCAGTTTGTTTAGGCGATTTTTACAGCTATCTACATTACACGCTGATATTGATATCCTCCTTTTCCGCAGCAACCAGTGATCCGGGTCAACAGCATCAATGTAACAGTATAATTTTAGACCGTCCCCTCGCCCATACCCGGGCGCGAACCAGGGACCTTCTGCACACATCAACAACAGTCACCCACGAAGCATCGTTACCCATCGCTCCACAAAAGCCGCGGGAAACTACTACTTCAAGGTCTCAGAGCAAGTGACTAACAAAAATTTTTTTTTTCACATATTAGTGTTATTTATCAGTTTAACACTGTCAATCACAATAATTCATGGTTTGGGGTTGATTATCCCTTTAGGTTTCTTGAAAAGAGTGCAGTCTTTTTCATACTTACAAGTTATCTTCAGTAACCTTCATGACCTCGATGACTTTGATTCTCTTTGGGTCATAGACACAGTCCTCCTCCTGGTTACACAGTACCATGCCAACATTAGGAGGAACCCAGGCAGTGTCAAAGCCATGCACAGTGTGCCATGTCTTCTGCATGGGGTGGTTCTGCCTGTCTATGACCTTAACCCTGCCGACATCCACTCTGACTTTTAGTACTCTTTTCTCAGAGTCAGGAACATCAGGAGGGTATTTACAGGCTTTTCGGATGTCCCGACTAACATAAACACCAGCACCAAGCATTCTATCTGCACTTGATGGTTTGAAGCCGTCCCTCTTAATCAACTCTGCGCTCTCTTTTGAGCAGCCATGAAACATCACATATTCTCTGTGATCTTCAGGATGAGTCTTGCTGTCAAGCAAGTTGATGTAGTAGGGGGAATCAGGGTTAACATCCATAGTAACCAAACTGCTGTTAAATACACCTCTGATGAAATTAGCTGTAATGTAAGTACATACATTGCAATTACAATTTGTAAGTTAACATAATTAAACATTCCTAAGGCTGAAACTGTTACACTAAATTGTTATGGCTGAATAATATTTCAAAATATGCTGAATTATTACACTAGCATTATAACACGATCATGTAAAGACTTATTTAGTAAGTAAACAGGGGTTGTTTGATAGCCAAGTGTCCAGCAATAAGTTCATGTGTGTCAAATAACAGATGAGACCGTTCTTACCTGCTGCTGCTGACAAATGCAGGAATACTCCGTATGCTTAGGAAACCTAGCGCTTAGGTTTCAATTCCCGACTGCAGGCCAATCTTACCTATTTAGGTTTCGTTTCCTGGTCTAGTCTTGCAGTGGCAACCCGTCATTCAAGGAAGGTGAGAACCACATTTTTAGCAAAAACAAATGTAACCCTCTCACCGGGTTCGAATTTGACTCTCACGATATTACTTTACATAGAATATCTCGGATGTTAGGTGAGAAGGACATCTCCAATAAGAATCCCTATTGTAAACTATCTAGGGTGATGACAACTAGGGTATTAACTTCAGATGGAATGATTATAGGTTTGCATTGACACCCAGGCCGTGTCAAAGCCATGCATTCAATTAAATTGAAACAGTAAATGACTCCACCAAGACAACATACATAAGGTTTAAGATGTGTATTATTACATTTTCAAAGCACCACATCAAAATAATAAAAATAAACCCCAATGATTCATGCACAACCCATGTCCAAATTATTTCAAGCTTACTTAAGGGGCGCGTTGGAGCAACAACAACAACAAAAAAGCACCCCACCGTTGTGGTTACTCACTACTTATAGATATTCCCTCAGCGAAGTATGGCAGTTCTGTGCAGGTTTTCCTCACATGGTCCACAGCAAGCACAGCTATCAATGCAGACAGTACTCCTTAGCAGTAACCGATATCCCATGGGAACATGAACTCGCCAAGCAATTCTCTGTTTCGCTGCCAGACAATCCCAAAGGATTCACTCCATTGTGCTGGAAAGAAAGCTCTGCTGTTGGGACAGCTTTATGTAGGCATTAACAGTTTGTGGGCAACACTTGTCACCGTTATAGGGCAATTCACGTATTGTTTAGTGTTGTGTCTTTGCTGGCATGCATCTAAAAACACATTTTTGAGTTTGCCCCACCAAGATGTACATGCTAAAATCGCCACTGTTGTCTTGTCCCAACAGCTTAGCATCATTTTATCAAATCTCAAAAGAAAAGCAACCGTGCCCACTCAGATAAGAAGCCTAATCTAATGGGGACATTATGATACTTCTTACTTTCAATAATTTTGTTATTGCACCACTGGCAAGTTGATGTTCCTTTATCACACTAGAATCAGCTTCAGTAACGTGTTAGCATCTTAATCGTAGTAGCATCTGTAAGGTTCTAGAACCCCCATGCCATCCACATGAAAGGATTCCCACTCAGGCAGTAACCATTACATATGTGGCCTCCAACGACAAGCCACTGGCCAATGCTGACTTATTCAGGTCATATCAGCTGTTGATTTCAGTTTAGAAACATTTATTACTATTTACAACTCCACAGTTACAACAACAGTCTTTCCCATTCCCATATTGATTTATTGGCTAGTATTAAGAGCAGTTTTCCATCAGATTACAAGAACAGCAGGTAGACAAGGTGTTTGGTTTCAACACAACGGTACAAGGTACATCAGCTTTATTGCCCATGTTATCCCTGAGATTGATGCATAGAAATGAATGACTGATAAGAAATTAGCTGAAGTAATTTTATACAAATACTTTTTAAATGTAGGCCTTACAGACAGTCACTGTAAATAAGACAAATAAAACCCAATCTTTGACCCCCTTTTTTTTACCTCATACAGCAAAGTGGCACATCCCAAATGAAAGAGCACCCTTTGGCAGAACAGTACATATAAAATATCCTACATAGTGAGGTGTAAAACTATCTTTTAAAGGTAAATTAAATGTCTTCCTACCCACCGAGGCCAGCATTATGATTCTTCCAATAAATGACTTGTGTTGTCATTTGAAGGGCTATGAGAGTTCGCCTCATCCGCAGAGGCAGATTGGGACAGAACCCCTCACTATGTGTGGGTGTGTCAGAAGCAGCAGCAACATTTATAGGAGGCTTGGCCTCCAGCACTCCACTGTCCAGACCCACAGGTGGAATCTGCTGTTCCCAGTCTTGTAACATGGACTCCAGCAGGCCAGAGTCTGCAGGGTTGCCTGTGGTGGTGGTTGTGCTAGGCGCTAGCACGCTGTTGCTTGTGCTGCTGCTTACCGGGCAGGTGTGGTTAGCATCGTTAGCGCCTGCGGCAGTATGTTGGTCACTGTCGCTGTCTATGGTAATGACAGTGGGCGAGTGTTTCCTGGACCCTGTGCGCTCTTTGCTCCTGTGCCTCTTGCCCTTCTTCTTGTGCTTCTTCTTCTTCTTCTGGTGCTTCCTGGTTTGCTCCGAGGAGCTGCCCTCAAAGATGATCTCCACGCTGAGGCTCCTGCTCCTCTTCCCCCAGACTTCTCCTTGGACTTCCTGTGACGCTTCTCTTTGCTCTTCTTCTTGTCTTTCACATAGGACGAGGTGGTGGAGGAGGGAGGCTCGTCGAGGGCTTTGGAGGACTGGTCTTTGGGGGCAGGTTCCTCCAGGTGTCTCGATTTGTACTTTCTCTTCCCGCTGGGCTTCTCGTGACGAGACTTCCTGTGAGCGCCGGACGGCGAACAGGTGCTGGAACGACTTCTGGAGCGCCTCTTATCCCGCCGGTGGGAATCAGGACTCTGGCTCGGGGACCTGCAATCGATGTTCCTGTGTGAGCTGGAGTAGTAGGACCTCCTCTCTGTGTAGAGCGTGGCACTGCTGTCCCTCTCACTCTCCCGGCTGTAGTAGTGCCAGTGATAGGAGTGCGACGATGAGTCGTGGCTGCGGCCTGATCGGCTGCTATCTTTATTGTCCCGCGTCTTCTCCCATTTAGTGTGGGAACGGTCGCGGCTTTGGGAGCGTGACTGCCTCCTGCCTCTGGACAGAGTGCTGTCGCTGTTGATGGAGATAGCCGGGCTCTTGGTCGAGCGGCTGCGGTCGGCGCTCCTGGACCTCCTCCCCCCGGTCTCTGCTTCTCGACCGTGGCCTCTCTCTAGATCTATCTCGACTGTGACATCTCCTGCCGTCTTTCTCAGTTTGTCCTCTGTTTTTGCTTGCTGACTTACTGGATGATGTCTCACATCTAATTGAGGGTGAGGTGTTACATCTCTCCTTGGAGCACGATACATCTTGCTTCCTTTCCACCCCCCTCTGCCTTCCCAGGACATTGGCCTTGAGAGGAGGCGGGGCTAAGGCTGGTGAAGCGGATGTGTTGAAGCAGCCTGGGCACTTCATCTTTGATCTCCTCCAGAACAGACTCCTCTGAGTCAGAGGACAGCTTGACCAGCTCCGGAGTCCTTTCAGCAAGGGGTTTTACAAAGCCCACGATGATGCAATCCTCATCGCCAGAGGAGGTACACGCCTGTCCGTCCTTGTCGGTTTTCACCCAAGCAGAGTCCACAGTCAGGCGAGGGGCCTTTGGCTGTAACACTGCTCCGCACTCCTCCCCCACACTGCTCTCTGAGTCCGAGTCTCTGATGGATAGCAGCAGGGCCCTGGTGGGTTCTGTTGTGGAGTACGAAGGTCCGGGTGTCTCGTCGTCCCATGCTGACTGGCTCAGGGCGCCCCCGGACATGGGGTCCAGCTCCACAGAATCGCCTTCCTCCTCATCCTCGGAGATGGCAATCACCGAGGAGTTGGAGCTGCTGCCCTCGTCCGAGGACGGCGCAGGGCAGTCGTAGACGGCATGCTGGTCGTAGGCCTCCATGTTGAAGGGTGCTCGGGCGAAGTTGACAAACTCATGCAGGAAGTGATCGGTGCGAGCCTGGAGGAAGGGCTGCAGCTCCTCGTGGATGGCCCGGTCCTCCATGTCATAGCGGGTGATGCGGGACATGATAATGTGCTGCACGATGTTGACCAGGGAGCCGTGAGCGCCGTACAGCACCACCAGCTCTCTCTTCAGCCAGGGCAACAGGCGGTGCAGGCAGGCCGGGTTCTTCTGAAAGAACTCCGCCGAGATGTCCCGGGAACGGCCACCGTCTCGCACGCTCCGCACTCGCACCCCTCGCCGGTAGAGCGCCCGTCTGAACTTGATCATCTCCTGCTCACGGAGGCTGCGCACGGTCCGGCCCTCGCTTTCTGCCCGCCTCCTGGCCGCCAGGCGCGCCATCATGCGGCGGAGGCCTCGGTCCTGTCGAGGAGGGGGGGAAGCCCCCGTTAGGGCCTCGAACATGACCCCGTTGTCGGGGGGAGGGGATGTTCTTCTCTGGTCCTGCCGACGCGCCCCCGTCAGCGTTGTGCGGTAGCGGAACCGTTCCCCTGCGAAACTCCCAAAGGAACCGTTCTCTGTGGGCCGCAGGTCATACTTCTTGAAGTCCTTCTCTGATTGTATACTGTGATAGATAGAGTTGAATGGCTGCTTGCATAGCGGGCACTCGGCTTTGTTCTTGGACCACTCGTGGATGCAGCGGAAGCAGAACTTGTGCAAGCAGAGATCGAGGTAGGCCATGTTGTTGAATCGGTCCAGACAGATGGGGCACTTAGAGTCTGGAGACGCCTCAGCAGACAAAACCTCAGAGGACTTGTCCAGGGCACTCTTCTTGCGTAGCCGTAAGGTCATCTTTGCTGCTGCCATGGTGATAGTCTAGAGAAGAAAATATTGCCTCATGTTAAACAGTGTTTTCAATAAAGAAGGGACACAACACAGCACTGACTTTGTTCAAACTTAATTGTCTGTAATATACTGTCACTAGCTAGGCCCATTGGCAGATGCAGAGACAACTCTTTCATCTACACACCCTTACATATAATTTCAAAGGTATTAATTCAACCTGCAAACAGGGAATAATTTTGCAAGAGGAGCATCTAAACATTTTGTCATTATCCAATGTGTTACATAATCAAAACACTATATTAATAAAGATTGTTCAGGGGTCACAGCTGACTGTCAGAGCCATTTAGCCACATTGACCATAGATGGCAAAATGACTGTCAACCAATTTCAACAGAATCTTACAATTAGCTCACCACAGTTGTAAAATGATAATAAAGCCCAATAACTTCCCATGTAATGTTATATTACTTGAACGTGTCTTTTACTTGGTAAGGTTAACGTTAGCTAGCTCGATAGATAACTTTAGCAGCTACGTCAGCTGTTCTGACTCATCTAGGGTTGGACAGTGAACACTCATAATGGTTGACTTTGGCCCTAATCTCTGACCGATAATCCTGACAAGAAATGATGTATTCATGACATGTTTGTGAATCTGAATTGTGATAAATGACAGCTTGGGTAAATTAGCAAAATAGCTTTCAGTTAGCCATCTTTCGTCCCTTTGCTTACCAAAAAAAAAGCCGGGGATCCGAGGCAAATGTCTAAGAATCCTGTCGGCGACAACACTCAAGACCTCTCATATTATCTTTTCATATTTCACTATTTCCATATGTACTAAAGAGAAGTAAATTAATTTAGTTGTTTACCACACTCTTTGGAGTTGGCCTCCTGTTTCATACCGTGATGTAATGCTACATTTAAAAAAACGCAAAGGATGATGGTATACTGGAGGGTGTTGACCTTCCGCTTTGGAGTGAAGTACTTTTTTATGGTCTCGTGCGCCACCTATTGACAGTAACGTTTAACACAGAGGATGAATTTGCTGGAAAGCACCCTAATCTGGACATAGACGACAGTAGTGTACTAATAAACCATAGCCATCCATAATATACAAACATCAAATATGATTATGAGTTTGGTTACACTATTGGTTACTTGTGTCAAATCGTTTGCAAAGCTCTTATTTTAAACGTTTAAACAGAGGGTAGTTCGAACGGCCCAATACATCACTGAGGCCAAGCTCTCTGCCATCCAGGACTATTCCAGGAAGGCCCTAAAAATTGTCAGACTCCAGCCACCCTAGTCATAGACCGTTCTCTCTGCTACCGCACAGCAAGCAGTACCGGAGCGCCAAGTCTAGGTCCAAGAAGCTTCTAAACAGCTTCTACCCCTAAGCCATAACATTCCTGAACACCTAATCAAATGGATACCCCCCCCCCCTTTTTTACACCACTGCTACTCTGTTGTTATCATCTATGCATAGTCACTTTAATAACTCTACCTACATGTACATATTACCTCAACTAACCAGTGCCCCCACACATTGACTCTGTATCGGTACCCCCCTGTATATAGTCTCGCTATTGTTATTTTACTGCTGCTCTTTAATTACTTGTTACTTTTATTTCTTATTCTTATCTGTATTTCTTTTTAACTGCATTGTTGGTTAAAGGCTCGTAAGTAAGAATTTCACTGTACCCGTTGTATTCGACACGTGACTAATACATTTTGATTGAAACACTGGATCTGAATTACTCAAATAAATGCAGCACTCTTTCCCCCACATTCTTGTCCAAATATACTTCTCTGACATGTATTCGTATTGTAAATATTATTTAATGACATATACATAAAGTTTTTACAACAGGGCAGGGACAAAAAGACATTGTGTAATTCTTTCAACTATGTCTTCTTCAGTGGTGACCATGGCTCTCTGGGAGGTCTGGAACAACCTCTCCCGTCTCCAAGATGGTGTCACCCTGAACACAGACAGGGAAAATTAACAGATAATGAAAGAGTCAGTTGCTATATGTCCCTACTCTTTCATTACAAGGTCTAGGAAAGCTGTCTGGGAATCCAGGGCTTTTGTGGTCCGTTGTAGCTCGGTTGGTAGAGCATGACTATTGTAGAGCATGACTATTGTAGAGCATGACTATTGTAGAGCATGACTATTGTAGAGCATGACTATTGTAACACCAGGGTAGTGGGTTCAATTCCCAGGATTGCCCATATGTATAATGTATGCACGCATGACTGTAAGTTGCTTTGGATAAAAGCATCTGCTGAAATACATTATTTTGTGTTACCATAGTAGGCCACAATCACAGTGTAGTTTATATATAAGCTACACTGCAATTCAGTTCTTTACTGTTAACTGCCAAAGTGCACCATTGTGTCACATGCATCTGTTAATAAATCTATAAGCAATAAATCACATTTTATTGGTCACATATACACATGGTTAGCAGATGTTACTGCAAATGTAGCGAAATGCTTGTGCTTCTAGTTCCGACAATGCAGCAATATCTAACAAGAAATCGAACAATTCCACAACAAAACCTAATACACACACATCTAAGTCTGATATCCAGTAGTTCTTCCCGGCTGTATGTAATAACACTTAAGATTTTCTGGGGTAACAATGTAAGAAATAATACATAGAAAACAAAACACGGCAAAGTTTCCTAAGGACTAGAAGTGAGGTGACCCTCTGTCGGCGCCATCTTGTCCAATCATCAATACAAAAGGAAAGGGGGATACCTTGTCAGTTGTTCAACTGAAATGTGTCGTCCGTATTTAACCCAACCCTTCTGCCCACTCACTGGGTACAGATGGCAGTTCAACATCTACATTTGATTTACATTTGGTTGAGTTGTCAACTAATATGAATTTAATGTGAAATCAACCAAAAATGTCACCCAGTCATTTAGGTTAAAAGTTGGGTGAAAAAAATACAAAATGACCTTGCGTTAATGACTTTTGCAAAACCAATTAGTTTTCCATGTTGACATTTGCATTTTTTGGTTGAAATGTCATGGAAACAATGTATGTTTCAACCTGTTTTTGCCCAGTGGGCAGTGAATCCACTGTAAGACTAAGAGCCAGTTCAGACACAGATCAATCGTAGTCTGGACTAAAAAGCACTGACAATGGAGATTCTTCATTGTATGTCATTTTTCATCCAGGACAATGCTTAATCGTGTTCCTATAACTACAAATGAGATGTACTTACAGGGAACAGTCTGGGCTTCAGCTCCACGATGCCATAGGGCTTTTTCTGTGACAAACACACAAGCAGGACAGGTCAATGTTTTAGATTGAATTGAAGACTCTTCTATGACACATGCATGATACAACTTTCAATAGAGCAGGTATAGTGAATGAACACCAACAACACAGGGCTAAAAACTGCAATCCACTACTGTATAATAACATTTCATAAATCGGAGCACAATTAACTTTGAACATCCAAGGTCAAACACATTATCAGTCTTCTTGGCCATTAGGTCTCAGCCTTAAATCAAGACCTGTCTGTCTAGGCAGTAGGTCAAGGGAAAGCATTAGCAATGCTGATTTTTGAGTGACACAGCCTGGCATTTCATGTCTGATTTAGAGCTGGGAGGCCTGGTGTTTTAAATCGAACCAATTAGGCCTGTGAGGTGGTTGGAAGAATCCAGGTGGTGTCTGGTTGGGCCAAAATCCTCTTACACTCCAGGAACAGGTTTTCCTAACAACAACATTACTACATGAACGAAAAGACAATACAATTGTTGGTGTTGAATTGATTGAACTTACAGCAACATGATACTTCACATAATAATGCACAACCCAGGCAGGAATCAGCAACCGGGTCAAGGCGAACACGCCACCAGTGTAGACTTTGTAGGTCTGGAAAGAGAGCAACACAAAGGGGACGTGTGTCACAAACGTTAACAGGTGTTGTTGATTTCTTACTGACAACAGTTGATGCACTTTTCCGGTACAACTACTAGTTAGCAACATGCCAGTAGCTATGTTACGTTCAGGTTGGCAGTGGCACAGGTGACTGGCATCACACCAAGCATGAGAATACTAGTCAATGTGGCTATGGTAACTAGTGACGACCCATGCAACTGGCTAGGCTAGCTAGTAAACAGTAACACCGACGTCTCAAAACAAAAACATAGCACGTAGCTATCACAAATACTAGCTAGTTCGTCAGTCTAATCCAATTCACACAGCGTTGTTCGTTGATATAGTACAATGAAATGGCCAAAATGATGAACTCACGTAAAGCCTCCACAGGGTCTTCGGTTCCAGAAAGCCAGCCCAGAATTTTGCCACCGGCCAGGGGGCTGTCTTTGGCAGCACGGGCTCTCTGGGACTGAGCTCTTGGTCCTTCAGCCATTTCCTCCTGAGGTTTGAAATCTGCTCTACGCGGAGCTTTTCGTCTGCTGTGTAACCAGTCATGATTAAGAAGGGCTAGTTCTTATTTTCTTGATATTCAACCTCACTACAATGACACCATGGAGGACACCGCCATGGAGTGCACAGCCAAAACTCATGAAGAAGAAACCAGTCAACGACAACGGTAAATACACATTTCCTCCCTTGGCTGACTGTGTGAGTGACATCTATGGGACTGGAGGAGGAAACAAAAGAGGGATTTTTCATGATCACTGATTTCTCTGATGCATTGTGCAAAATATGCTACACACAATTGCTTACTACATTTTTTACATTCATCCAAAATTAAGGTAACTCTGTATTATGTATCCATATGCTTTTTACTATAATGGTAAATGTCTTTGTGAATTACTATTCAGATGTCATAAACAGTGAATGATAATGAGTTTTCTGTTTGGATGCGGTTGCAGCATTATAAACTGTTGTCACCATATGACCATTCTACCACTGTCCCGAGGGCATAAGCAAGTCCTCAATAAATTGTATTTTATAAAGCCCTTTTTATACCAGCAGTTGTCACATAGTGCTTACAGATACCCAGCCTAAAACCCCAAAGAGCAAACAATGCAGATGTAGAAGCACAGTGGCTAGGACAAACTGTAATCTAATCTGCGCCCAGTATAGACTGGTGAGGTGTGAAACCTTAGCTATCATCAAACATTATTGCTTCAGAGGGCTTTTTCAATCATTAGTCATTACACTTAAAATACAAGCTGAAATGTTTGACATTTGTACATAATATGGGTTATATATAAGGACTAGTTATAATGTGATGTATTATCAATAGTTAGTGATACAGTATAGTCAACTGTCTTGATCATCAATTTGTTAAGCAAACTATATCAATGTCTTCTGAAATATAGTGGACTTTATCAACACATCCACAAAATCATTCATCCGTATGTGATGCAGAGTGTAACAGAGTAGGTCAACTAGTGTGTAAGTTGCCATCAATACATAAATCAATGAACAGAAATAGTGTGCTCTCCTGACAGTAGTACTACAGCCAAATATATAGTTGAGTGTTCCCTCCATTCCCCGTACTGGGTTGTAAAACAACATGATTGCTTTCTGATGACGGACAGTGTCGAAATACTCAAGACATGAAAAATATATAAAATACGGATGTTTTATGTCACGCATCAAATTAAACCACTGACATGTCCATCTGAAATGTCTCTCTTTTCTTATTAGAATTATGAATTTATTTCCAACTGACCATAGGCTTATACAGTGCCTTGCGAAAGTATTCGGCCCCCTTGAACTTTGCGACCTTTTGCCACATTTCAGGCTTCAAACATAAAGATATAAAACTGTATTTTTTGTGAAGACTCAACAACAAGTGGGACACAATCATGAAGTGGAATGACATTTATTGGATATTTCAAACTTTTTTAACAAATCAAAATCTGAAAAATTGGGCGTGCAAAATTATTCAGCCCCCTTAAGTTAATACTTTGTAGCGCCACCTTTTGCTGCGATTACAACTGTATGTCTCTATCAGTTTTGCACATCGAGAGACTGAATTTTTTTCCCATTCCTCCTTGCAAAACAGCTGGAGCTCAGTGAGGTTGGATGGAGAGCATTTGTGAACAGCCGTTTTCAGTTCTTTCCACAGATTCTCGATTGGATTCAGGTCTGGACTTTGACTTGGCCATTCTAACACCTGGATATGTTTATTTTTGAACCATTCCATTGTAGATTTTGCTTTATGTTTTGGATCATTGTCTTGTTGGAAGACAAATCTCCGTCCCAGTCTCAGGTCTTTTGCAGACTCCATCAGGTTTTCTTCCAGAATGGTCCTGTATTTGGCTCCATCCATCTTCCTTATCAATTTTAACCATCTTCCCTGTCCCTGTTGAAGAAAAAGCAGGCCCAAACCATGATGCTGCCACCACCATGTTTGACAGTGGGGATGGTGTGTTGTGGTTGATGAGCTGTGTTGCTTTACGCCAAACATAACGTCTTTGCATTGTTGCCAAAAGTTCCATTTTGGTTTCATCTGACCAGAGCACCTTCTTCCACATGTTTGGTGTGTCTCCCAGGTGGCTTGTGGCAAACTTTTAAACAACACTTTTTATGGATATCTTTAAGAAATGGCTTTCTTCTTGCCACTCTTCCATAAAGGCCAGATTTGTGCATATACGACTGATTGTTGTCCCATGGACAGAGTCTCCCACCTCAGCTGTAGATCTCTGCAGTTCATCCAGAGTGATCATGGGCCTCTTGGCTGCATCTCTGATCAGTCTTCTCCTTGTATGAGCTGAAAGTTTAGAGGGACGGCCAGTGTCTTGGTAGATTTGCAGTGGTCTGATACTCCTTCCATTTCAATATTATCGCTGCACAGTGTTCTTTGGGATGTTTAAAGCTTGGGAAATCTTTTTGTACCCAAATCCAGCTTTAAAACTTCTTCACAACAGTATCTCGGACCTGCCTGGTGTGTTCCTTTGTTCTTCATGATGCTCTCGCGCTTTTAAAGGACCTCTGAGACTATCATAGTGCAGGTGCATTTATACGGAGACTTGATTACACACAGGTGGATTGTATTTATCATCATGAGTCATTTAGGTCAACATTGGATCATTCAGAGATCCTCACTGAACTTCTGGAGAGAGTTTGCTGCACTGAAAGTAAAGGGGCTGAATAATTTTGCACGCCCAATTTTTCAGTTTTTGATTTGCTAAAAAGTTTGAAATATCCAATAAATGTCGTTCCACTTCATGATTGTGTCCCACTTGTTGTTGATTCTTCACAAAAAATACAGTTTTATATCTTTATGTTTGAAGCCTGAAATGTGGCAAAAGGTCGCAAAGTTCAAGGGGGCCGAATACTTTCGCAAGGCACTGTATATA
>NC_088231.1:18176534-18199149 GCF_036934945.1 Oncorhynchus masou masou
GAACCCCAGATACTGGGCTTGGGGATTCAAGATTAGATTATATACCTTTTGTCATGAATATTCATGTGTGATCTGTTTCATCTGACATTATGATATGGATTGTTTTAACAACACTAAATATTCCTAGTCTGGAATACCTCCCTATGTTGTTAGTCATGATTGTTTAATAACTGCATTATTGTGCAGGTGGGCTGGAGCACCACAAAGGACACATTTGTGTGGGTAGAACCATCATTGGATCCAATAGGACAGGATCTCGTCAGAAAACAAGTGGTTTTTCGTGGTAAGAGCATGTGTGCATTTTATCCTCAGACTTTACAACTAACATGGACTGATATTAATCAGTGTGCTCAGTTTAGGTTACACTTTCTTGATGGTACCAGTAGGCCAATGTTAACTTCTTGATTTTATACACAAAAAAATGTAAATGTACTTTTCCTTTGATATTTAAGTGATCAATATTATGCCGGGGATTACACTGACCATGATATTGTATTCCTGATAACATACAGAGGATTCTGCAGAGTTCTATCAGCTCTGCTATGCTGATAGTAAGGACCAAGTGAGAGGAGCCAGCACCCCCCTCTGCTTTAAAACCCCAAAACACAGACTACTGCCTGGAAAACAACCATTTGGTCATCACAACACAGGAACAATACAATCCACAATATCTCAAATCCAAAGATTGTGTTTTGAAGACCATGCGTGAACGACTTGTCTTTAAAAGGCAGCACTCTCTGTTGGGATTGATGATGTTCCTCACAAGAACATATTAGCTAAAATGATCCATAGGAGAGGATATGTACATGACATGATGTGTGTTTCTGAATCTAGGAACAGGTAGAGTAAAGTGAGAGAGAGAAAGAAGAGCTGGTCATGGAGATAGAGCAACTGAAAGAGCAACATGAGACTCTGAGAAGTGTCCTGAAGGAGCAACAGCAAGAGATTGATCGCCTCAAGGTTTGTTTTCAAGTTGTTTGTTCCAACAGCAGCTCCTTTCTCAAACTGATCTCAGATAATTTTGTATTATTCTGTAGGTTAATCCAACAAACACTCCTTTTAGTATATGTTATGTTTTGCATGGTATGTATTCATTTGTGGAAGTCCATCACTCATTTCGTTTGATATGTTATGAATTACAAATCGTATTAAATGTTAAATAATTTGCAAATGTGCAAAATGTTACGACTGCAAAATGTACAATATGTTACAAATTTGCAAAACGTATGATATTTTACGAATTATAGATAGGTGGCTAACGTTAGCTAGCTGGCTAATATTAGCTGGGTTATAGGTTAGGGTTAAGTTTAGGACTTAGATTAAAGGGTTAAGGTTAGGGGAAGGATTAGCTAAAAGGTTTAAGGTTAGGGGAAGGGTTAGCTGCATAGTAACTAAAAAGTAGTAAGTAGTTGAAACGTTTCTAATTAGCTAAAATGCTAAAGTTAACTGTGATGAGATTTGAACTCACAACCTTTGGGTTGCTAGACAGTGCTAGACGTTCGCATTATACTCCCACCCCGAAAAACAAACCTACTTTAATTTTTTTTGTCTTAAGTAACCATCTGTCTTGTCGTAATATATCATACTAATTTGAGTGTCCTGGATTTACATTAACTATGTTACGTGTAGTCTATGAGACCAGGCTGCCTTTCTAGACCCTAGTCATGTGTCAGAATGGAAATGAGAATGTATGTTTTATATATATGTACTACCAGTACTACTACAACTAATTATCATTAGTAGTAAAAAAATAAAAAACAATCTGCCAGCTGTAGGCTCTACACTATACAGATGAATACCATCAATGCTTTTCAATGGTTTCTCTCTGCTTGTCGTATTTCTAACTGTTTCTTTCCATGAATGGCTGCAGTCTCTGACATCTATTCATGAAAAATATGAACGAGCATTGATCAAGATCCAACAGCTGAAGAAGGAGCAAGAGGACTTGAAAGGGAAGGTTGAGGTCCAAAGTGTGGAGATTGCACAGTGAGTCATTATTGTCTGAAGCAATCCATTCAATGCATGGGAACATAGCGTTCTAGTCCAACACCTTTCCAGTCATATAATGTTATCATGCTGTCTTGGATTTTTTTGACACTTGTGTACCAATGTGGTTCCTCATGCCCTCGTGTCTGTGTAAACAGGCTGACCCCAAGGCTCAAATCTGAGCAGGAGACCCGCAGACTGGAGGATTACATTAAACTTCTACAGGTCAGCACACTCAGCAGATTAATCAATGAGAATGAATGCTTTTAACACACATACGCTCTATAAAAGACTAGTTGACTAATTCATTCAACGTCATGGAATCTGCAGGAGGCTCGGACACAGTTGCACCAGGAGCAGCAGGCTTCCAACAACACCCGCAGACGTGCAGAGAAAGCCGAGAGGGAACTGGAGGAGGTCTATGAGCGCATGGAGAGCACTTCCATGACGTCTGCTCAGACCAAGCAGAAGAGCAGCAAACTAGAGGTGCATTTATATTTAAAAAAATTGTATTTTACTCTCCTTTTTCTCCCCAATTTTGATCTTGTCTCATCGCTGCAACTCCCCAACGGGCTCGGGAGAGGCGAAGGTCGAGTCATGCGTCCTCCGAAACATGACCCGCCTTACCTCGCTCATTAACAACCATCAGCTTAACCCGGAAGCCAGCCACACCAATGTATCAGAGGAAACACTGTTCAACTGGCGACTGGGGTCAGCCTGCAGGCTCCCGGGCCGGCACAAGGAGTCGCTAGAGCACGATGAGCCAAGTAAAGCCCCCCCCCGGACCAAACCCCCCCCTGACCCGGACAACGGCCGGTTGTGGCCAGGGTTGGGGAGTAACGGATTAGTTGTAGAGGATTACATGTAGAGGATTACAAAACCTGTAACTGTAATCCGTTACATTACCAGCAAAAATATTGTAATCAGATTACAGATACATTTGAGGATTACTTCGAGGATTACTTTTAGATTCAGAAAGGATGTTTGTGAAAAAAATCAGTTTTCTCAATGACAAAAAAGGTGCACATTTAAGTTTGTTCCACCTCGGGGAGTCTGACCACAAGTCAGAGTCAACTATGATGACATGCCAAAGGTGTTTGATGGATTGCGGGAAAAGAGCAGGAATAGGCTTTTGTAGGCTACATTCCAAGCTATGTCTTGGTGCCACTGCTGTCGTCATCCAAAGATTATCCAATTTGAATAAACTCTTGGAGGTTAGGATGACAGCAGTGGTGTTGGAGCCTATGGATGATACGGATATCACCTATTATTGATATTTACATAGCGCATTGATGTGAATCACACTGCTTCTCTCTCATTTAGCTATTTGCACCTTACTGATTGTGGATGTTGTGGATGGCTGTTCACAAATTTAAATGTGTATTTGAACCTAATAATGGTTGAATTCAAGAGGTATAAGGTGCCAGTGAAAAATGCGCTCTTGCAACAGTTGCATAGTGCAGATCCAAGCCTATGGAATAAAAGTGGGGCTTGTATTGCTCAATCTAATTCATGCTGATAAACAAAGAGAAATCCATAGGCCTAATGGACACATGCTCAAACTTTCACATTTTTGATAGACTTAAAGGGGCAATCTGTTGTTGTTACATCCATTTTTGGACATATATATATATATACAGTGGATATATGGGGTGGCAGGGTAGCCTAGTGGTTAGAGCATTGGACTAGTAACCAAAAGGTTGCAAGTTCAAATCTCCGAGCTGACAAGCTACAAATCTTTCGTTCTGCCCCTGAACAGGCAGTTAACCCACTGTTCCTTGGCCGTCATTGAAAATAATAATTTGTTCTTAACTGACTTGCCTAGTAAAATAAATAAAATAAATAATATATATATATCCACTGATTCTTGAAGAATATAATTTATAAATCCCTCATGAGCTTAGTTCAGCTGTCAATGTCCAATGTTTGTAAACATTGCAAATGTAAACAAACACTGTGTAGCCCCATAACAAGGTTAAAATAAAAATATATATCATGGATGGTCAGTCCTTGGATACGTAGCTCTGTCTATTCATCCAAGAGTGGTTACCTTTCTCCAGGCCCATCCCTCAGCTTTTGTTTACCAAAACAGAGGCGGGGTGGCGGTTTTGTTATTGTTTCATCAGTGGATTTGCCTTTTAAACAGCTGCATATTATCAAGATATCAAAGGGTATAACATTTATTGGAATGACTGGAATTCTAATATACTTTGGTTTTTAATGTAAAGATATCATTTAATCGTATTATTATATGTAGTAGAAAGCGATGGGTTAGAAGACGCCTACATAACCAACCCATAAAGTAACATTTAACATCTGTATATGGCCAGCTATGTAAACTCTAACATTGATTTATCCTTCAATAGATGTTTAATTGGTAAGATACATTTTTGTCTTCTTCTAATGCCTCTGAAGGGGAAGGTAATCTAAAACTAATGGAATGTAATTAGATTATGTTACTGAGTTTGGGTAATTCAAAAGTTATGTTACTGATTACAATTTTGGACAGGTAACTAACAGATTACATTCAGAAAGTAACCTAACCAACCCTGGTTGTGGGACAGCCCGGGAAAGAACCCGGGTCTGTAGTAACACCTCTAGCACAGCAATAGAGTGCCTTAGACCGCTGCACATCTCAGGAGGCCTAAACTAGAGGTGCTTTAAGGATATCTTAGACACTATTGAATCTTCCGATCCACCAAATGGATATGATTTTTGTTTATCAATATGTTGTTTGTTCTGTGAAGTTAGTCCACCTCTAAATGAATAGAGAACACACTAACCTTATTCTCTTGGCTGATCACGAGTTGCCTGTTCTCTCCTCCCAGATGCAACTTTTAGAGTTACGCAGAATCATTGAGGAGAAAGAAAACATAGCAGAGATGGCTAAAGTAGAAAATGAGGAGTTGTCCAGAGAAAATCAGGTGATTGCTATGAATTTTGCTACTATATACTAGTCATTACATTTTTTCATAGTTTTTACTGTAGAGTTAGTGAAGTTTTCTTATCATGGAGTTTTCCACTGTATTCTGTCAGGACCTCAGAAGAGATATTGAGAGACTTCGCAAGGAGTTCACTGACCTCCAGACTGCATCAGTGTCCTTGGAGCCTCCCAGCCCTTATGGCTCTCCAGCTGACCCCACCCCTACTGAGGAGCAGCAGCTAGATGTACTATCTGAGACCCCAGGTAATCTCAATTCTCCAGCTGTTGTAAAGCCTCACCTTAATATTCCTGAATCAGAAATGAACGCCACTTGGGCCTCATGAACACTCTTTCTTGAAAAATAACAAAACGTGTTCAATTATGACATGACTTCATTTGCAGACACTGCTCCAAACTCCGAGGAGGTATGTAGAGTCATTCCTATGGTATAAATCTGGGGTCCCCAATTACATTCAACCCAATATTTCTTTGAGCGGATTTTCAGGAAGCCAAAACATAGTTATAAATAATTTGTACACTTCAAATTGACCTAAAGAATCTCAAACAGATAAAGTATTTGACAAAAACAGAATGATTTGAAACCTTGATTACATGGGGATACGATCACATATATCTATTTATACGTGGGAATATTTGGGAACAGATTTCCTAAATTAAAATCACTTTGGGCTGATTTCCTGATTTCCTTCTTTTAAAGTCTGTTATGTGTGTTTGTGTTCTTTTTTTTGGCTCATAAAAATCCCGGCACGTCTATAGGGGAACCCTGTTGTTATACATGGTATAAATGCAGTTTACACGTTTACAACAAGATACACTAGTGATTTGGGATCAAAGGGTTGATTTCACAATGGTTTATGCACCATCATTTCTGTACTACACTATAGTTAACTATCCATCTATCGGATGTTACCACTTACAGAGCCTTCAGAAAGAATTCACACCCCTTTACTTTTGACACATTTGGTTTTGTTACAGCCTAAATTTTAAATGGATTATATTGAGATTTTTTTCCTCTGGCCTACACACAATATACCCCATAATGCCAAATTAGTTAAAAATGAAAAGCTGAAATGTTTTGAGTCAATAAGTATTCAAGCCCTTTGTTATATATAAATAAATAAATAAGTTCAGGAGTAAAAATGTGCTTTACAATCACGTAATAAGTTGCATGGACTCACTCTGCGTGCAATAATAGTGTTTAACATGACTTTTGAATGACTACCTCATCTCTGTACCCCACACATACAAGTATCTGTAAGGTCCCTCAGTCAAGCAGTGAATTTCAAACAGACTCAACCACAAAGACCAGGGAAGTTTTTCAATGCCTCACAAAGAAGGGCACCTATTGGTAGATGGGTAAAAAGAAAAGCAGACATTGAATATCCCTTTGTGCATGGTGAAGTTATTAATATCCCTTTGTGCATGGTGAAGTTATTAATATCCCTTTGTGCATGGTGAAGTTATTAATATCCCTTTGTGCATGGTGAAGTTATTAATATCCCTTTGTGCATGGTGAAGTTATTAATATCCCTTTGTGCATGGTGAAGTTATTAATATCCCTTTGTGCATGGTGAAGTTATTAATATCCCTTTGTGCATGGTGAAGTTATTAATTACACTTTGTGCATGGTGAAGTTATTAATATCCCTTTGTGCATGGTGAAGTTATTAATATCCCTTTGTGCATGGTGAAGTTATTAATATCCCTTTGTGCATGGTGAAGTTATTAATATCCCTTTGTGCATGGTGAAGTTATTAATTACACTTTGTGCATGGTGAAGTTATTAATATCCCTTTGTGCATGGTGAAGTTATTAATTACACTTTGTGCATGGTGAAGTTATTAATATCCCTTTGTGCATGGTGGAGTTATTAATTACACTTTGTGCATGGTGAAGTTATTAATATCCCTTTGTGCATGGTGGAGTTATTAATTACACTTTGGATGCATCCAGTCACTAGAAAGATACAGGCATCCTTTCTATCTCAGTTACCGGAGAGGAAGGAAACTGCTCAGGAATCTCACCATGAGGCCAATGGTGACTTTGATATTATTACCACTTAAGACCTGTACCTGTCCCATAGTTGTCCTTGCAGTGTCGTCACTGCCATGAGTGGTTCCCTGGCATCACCCAGGATGAGTTGGGGCTGCATGAGGACAGCCACAGACTGTGTCCCTACTGCAACCTCATCTGTGACGGAGTGGAGCAGACTATATTTGAAGACCACATCTTCAGCCATGAGGTGTAGAGATGCCACATCCTCACAACCATTTATACAGAGAGTTGCTGAGAGTAGACTAAATCTGATACTCTACTGAATATATTCCCAGGAGTTCACTGACCTCCAGGCTGCTCCAGTGTCCATGGAGCCTCCCAGCCCTTATGGCTCTCCAACTGACCTCACCCCCACTGAGGAGCAGCAGCTTGATGTACTATCTGCCTGTCTACCCTCTAGGAACCACTATGAGACCCCAGGTAATCTCAATTCTCCAGTTGTTGGAAAGCCTCACCTAAATATTCCTGAATGAGAAATGAACGCCACGTGCCTCACGGACACGCCTTCTTGAAAAATAACAAAACATGTTCAATTATTATTGACATATGATTCTGTTTGCAGAAACGGCTCCAAACTCCGAGGAGGAAGAGGTATGTAGAGTCATTCCTATGGTATAAATCGGGGTGTCAAACTCCCTTCCTGGAGGACCGTGTGTCTCCTGGTTTTGTTATTTACTTTAAATTACTGACCAATTTCATACCTAGACAATCAGGTGAGGGGGATGTGTTACTAATTTGTGACCTTAATTGATCAATCAAGTACAAGGGAGGAGTGAAACCCCGCTGCTACTCGGCCCTCGAGGACTGGAGTTTGACATCCATGGTATACATCACGTGTCAAACTCATTCCACGGAGGGCCGAGTGTCTGTGGGTTTTCGCTCCTCCATTGTACTTGATTGATGAATTAAGGCCACTGATTAGTAAGGAACTCCCCTCACCTGGTTGTCTAGGTCTTCACTGAAAGAAAAAAACCAAAAGCCGTTGACACGGGCCCCTCCGTGGAATGAGTTTGACACCCCTGGTATAAATGCAGTTTACACGTTTACAACAAGATACACTAGTGATTTGGGATCAAAGGGTTGATTTCACAATGGTTTATGCACCATCATTTCTGTACTACACTATAGTTAACTATCCATCTATCGGATGTTACCACCTAAGACATGTGCCTGTCCCATAGTTGTCCTTGGAGTGTCGTCACTGCCATGAGTGGTTCCCTGGCATCACCCAGGATGAGTTGGGGCTGCATGAGGACAGCCACAGACTGTGTCCCTACTGCACCCTCATCTGTGATGGAGTGGAGCAGACTATATTTGAAGACCACGTCTTCAGCCATGAGGTGTAGAGATGCCACATCCTCACAACCATTTATACAGAGAGTTGCTGAGAGTAGACTAAATCTGATACTCTACGGATGATGTTTCTAACAACCCATCATACAGAGAGTTGCTGAGAGTAGACTAAAGATGATACTTGGATGATGTTCCTAACAACCCATCATACAGAGAGTTGCTGAGAGTAGACTAAATCTGATACTCTACGGATGATGTTCCTAACAACCCATCATACAGAGAGTTGCTGAGAGTAGACTAAAGATGATACTCTACGGATGATGTTCCTAACAACCCATCATACAGAGAGTTGCTGAGAGTAGACTAAATCTGATACTCTACGGATGATGTTCCTAACAACCCATCATACAGAGAGTTGCTGAGAGTAGACTAAATCTGATACTCTACGGATGATGTTCCTAACAACCCATCATACAGAGAGTTGCTGAGAGTAGACTAAATCTGATACTCTACGGATGATGTTCCTAACAACCCATCATACAGAGAGTTGCTGAGAGTAGACTAAATCTGATAAGGATGATGTTCCTAACAACCCATCATACAGAGAGTTGCTGAGAGTAGACTAAATCTGATACTCTACGGATGATGTTCCTAACAACCCATCATACAGAGAGTTGCTGAGAGTAGACTAAAGATGATACTCTACGGATGATGTTCCTAACAACCCATCATACAGAGAGTTGCTGAGAGTAGACTAAATCTGATACTCTACGGATGATGTTTCTATCAACCCATCTAGAACATTATAAAACAAACATTTATATCCCCCTGTTCATTAATGTTCTCTTGTCTAAGACTGTCCATTCTTAATTTCAGTCTTAGTAGAGATTTGCCTCCATTGCTGGTCAATGTATTGCTTTGCTTTTTAATGGTTTCTCTATTGTTATAAACTACGTTTACTTTGGCTTATTGCACTATACTGACTCTCTCCCCTTAAACCTGCTGCTAATATATGTGTTGCATATTAGAGTCAAATTATTCATTGCCAAATTATTCATGCCCAAATTATTCATGCCCAAATTATTCATACCCAAATGTTTAACGGTTGAAATGGGATTAATGTGGGAAGATTTTTTGTTGTTGTTGTTATATTCACAGTTGTCTTGACATGAAATAAACATTGTTTTGTATCATGAACTACAATATTCAAAGAATTACTATGCTATTTAAATAGAAGGTTGTTGAATATAATGAATAATACAACAACAAAAAATTCATGAATGACAACTGCCTCAGAACATAACATTTGTAACCTAGTTTTCATCTCCAGCTATGTATTCCACCTAGTCAGAAGTAACTTTTTCGTAGCAGGTTAGGAGAATTAACGTAGAAGGTTAGGAGACTGAGGTTAAGGTTAGGGAAAGGGTTAGTTACATTGCTCTCCTAACCTGTAACGAAAAGTAACATCCGGTCGTAGCTGTACTCCATCTAGTCACAACCAGAGAGGAGGGCTGACAGCAGCCAATAGTGTGGCTCTGCAGATGATTGGGAATCCAATGCATGGAGCCTGATCAGTCATTAATTAGGCTAAATGACTTGACAAAAATGTTTGTTAGAGGAATTTTACAACCCTAATTTAACTGTAAAGAAACTCTCCACTTCGCTAGAGGGTGCTTTTTGGCCCTGGTCAAAATTAGTGCACTATAAAGGGAATAGGGTGCTATTTGGCATGCTGCACCATGACATATGTTTGTTTGCCATTATATCATTGAATAAGAACTAAGAGAATGTAGCATTTATATCATTAATATATAAGAAATCAAGACTACAATATTAGTTGGTATGCATGGTGGGGCGGGGGATATCATGAGTTATAATGATAATATGAGTGAACCACTAAGATGTTTGTTTGCGTTTATTGAAAATGATATTGTACATTGGTTACGCTGTCTGTCCTTCCTGTTCTCTTCAACCAGTGTCATGAGCCCCGTTTATACCTGGTTCTAACACCAGTCCTTTGTCCTAATCTTGTCCACATTCTGGCTGTGCACACATTTTCAGACAGGTGTAGATGATTCACGCATTGTGATTGTGATCAGATCTTCCTGACCCTTTCTCTGAAGGTAGTTATTGAATATGTACAAGATCAGGACACAGGTAACACCAGGTATAAATAGGGGCAAGATCTGCCTGTGTGATCATCATAGTAATAATATCGGTAATAGTATCATGGGAAACATCCATCAGAGATATAATAAAAGCATCATATTGAAGAAATATATTTTTTAACATCGTTGTCGAAACACCCTCAAGTGTGTCCGAAATGGCACTATATTCCCTATGTCAAGGTAGGCAGCCCTGTTCCTGGAGTGCCTCAGGTACTGCAGGATGTTGTTCCAACTTGGCATCACACCTGACCAACTGGTGCTACTTGAGCAATTCAGTGATTGCCTAAATTCAACACACCTGGTCTGCCAGGTCGGTTAAATGAAAAACATGTCTGTGGCGCTTCAGGACCAGGGCTGCACTACTTTAAACCAGGGCCTATAGGAGAGCAGCAGCTCTGGCTCTCATACCCCCAGAAGACAAGAAAATGGTGTGTGGGTTCTCCCTATGTGGATCGCAGGGCTGTCCAACCCACCATAGGGCCCTGGTCAAAAGTAGTGCACTCTAAGGGGATAGGGTGCATCGCAGGACTGTCCAACCCACCATAGGGCCCTGGTCAAAAGTAGTGCACTCTAAGGGGATAGGGTGCATCGCAGGACTGTCCAACCCACCATAGGGCCCTGGTCAAAAGTAGTGCACTCTAAGGGGATAGGGTGCCATTTGGAATACACAGTCTGACAATGTTATATAGAAAAGGAGGAATGAGGAGAAGAAAAAACAACCCTGGTTAATTTGTCTAAATGTTTGTATTGTAATAATTACTGTCTAGTGGGGATTTCTGTTAAGTTGGGTTTTCGTTGACGTCTTTATTTTCTGTTGACATTTTCAGACGCATGGTTTTGTGACAAATCGTCTTAGAGGAAGACACCATGTGGAACTCAGTCTAAAAACCATCTCTAACCACAACCCCTTGGAATGAGTCCCAAAAGGTGCACTATTCCCTTTCCAGTGCACTACTTTTTACCAGAGCCCTGTGCAGGGAATAAGGTGCCATTTGGGACGTACACCTTCCCTTCTTCCCCACTGGGCCTGACATCATTTTAGACACTAGTGTAGATCTAAAGGGATTGAATTAGTGTTAGCAAGATATCTCTAACATCTGTACAATGCTCTTAGATCTACACTGGTGTCTAGGGGATATGGGTTAGGGGAGAAGTGTCTAGGCGCTAGGCTAGGGGTTGTTTCTGGACAGATCCTTGTAATTGGGCACTTTGGTTTTGAAAACTAATGCAAACAGAGAAGAAAGCAGAGAGAGGTGAAGAGAAAGGGATGAGAGGAAAGAGGGGAGAAGAGGAATGTTACCATGACGTCAGCATGTCTTCCTGGGGGACCAGTCAAATTTAGGGTAATCTAACTGTGGTCTGAAATTGTCCATTTGTAGGCTGGTTCTGGCCCATCCCGTCGGTTTCTGGAACCAATCAGAACAGTCAGAATGAGTTTGCGTTCTAGAAAACACCAGGGAGGGTGGCAAATCCATACTAATCTTAGAGAAGAAATGTCAGTTGGTCGGAGCAATGTGAATAGGTAGCCAGGCTATCCATCCTTCTTCAATGCACTCATCAGACATGACTGGTCTGGTGGAATCTGTACTGAATAATTCTTATGTTTAACTTGTATAGGAGAAGAAAAATACTTTATTATCCACACAAGATGGCAACGTTTCTTCTGCTGTACCCAACACACACACACACAAGGTTGGAGAGGCTGGATCTGTCATAGAGGAGGAGGAAGGATTTATTTTTCTGAATACTTATGGCAGGTACCCTACACATAGCCTATGTGTTGTCTTAGTTAGGCCACATATTAATGTTATCATGTAATTACATAATTGTCCAATTTAAATGCAGAATTCTGCTCAGAATTCACTTTCAGGATATCTGGGTAGGCCTAATATACTGTCTCGGTGGGCTTTTTAGGACGTTGTTTTGATGTTCGACGCTCACTCGGCCGTTCGCTCACATTCCGGATCTAAAGTGGGGTGTATTCATTAAGATCCAAACGGAAATAAACGGGCAGAAACGGGGCGGGACTAACCTGAAAAACGCTCGTTTTCATTGCAAAACATTGTGCTACGCTATGCACCTGTGAAGTCAACCCTGGCATGTACTGTTTTACTCTCTCTTTCCTCTCACCCCCTTCTCTCTTCACCTCTCTTATCTACTCAACCCCCTATCTGCAGTTGTAGTGATACAACAACACCACGTTTTGTAGCCAAACGTCGCCCAAATAATGTTTTTATACGCCGAAGTATAAGTGAAAGTACAAATAGCTAAAGCTACACGAGCTCACTGAAATACGACGCGAGAAAGATTTTGGGGACAAGGTAAGGCTTTTCTAACAATCGATAACGGATTGTGAAACCAACACATGATCTGCTGTGCCCAACCTTTGTCCTACTACCTATTTTTTGAACTATTAAATGCGAATTATTTGGCAAGTTTGTGGCTATATACCCATGGAACATATACATTAAAGACAACTGCTCTTTCCATGAGTTGGTCCTGCTGCGCCCCCTGGGTGCACGTTTTGGTTTTTGCCCAAGCACTACACCGCTGATTCAAAAAACCAACTCGTTTTTGCCGGAATTCTCAATTTCTAATATGTGTAAACACAAGTGCGGGATTTACTTCTGGGTTAACAGAGATTAATACATGCCCAATGACCATAGTTTAACTGTCATACATCAATGGTCGAACCAAATCAGACCGCAAATATAAGCCTGTTTTAACACATTGATAAATTGACATTCAGTTGGTGTATGTTTTTTCAAAATAGAAGATTTTTTTGAGTAAATAAACCTACTCATTATTTGACTGTTCTACTATTGACTGACTATATACTATCTTCTAGATATCCTTCATGTTGGGACATACCAGTGATGGGGCAGAATCACACCCGGTGACATGGCTTGTACAAGGCAATCCGCTTTAGAGTACATTCAAAATGGAAGGAGACTCCTTGTTGAAAGGCTCCAGAATCTGTCCCTCATTGTGGAAAACCTGTTCCAGCACAAGGTTCTTTAGGAGGAGGAAGTCAGTCAAATACTGGACTGGGTCACGGCCAAAGGAGAAGCTGCATGCTACGAGTTACTGATGATTCTAGACATCACAAGGAAGAGGACCTTAGACAACGCTGACTTACAGCAATGGATCAGCTGCTTCCCCTTCAAGGAAGATCCAGAGATGACAGACTACCTTGTTGGCAAGTGATTATTATATTATACAATTAGTATCCAGTACATAGTATACAATTGGCTGGGCAGAAAATATATTTTTTTTTAGGTGCGTTTGATTTAGCTTACTGTGTGCATCGGGTGGACAGGGTTTCTGTTGGCACAGTGCATTTACTCTCTCTTTTCCTTTGTATCATTATTTTAGGTTCAAATCCCTGTCACAGATATCAGTCACAGCTGAAATGTAAAGCTCGAAAGATCACAGAGGCTGCATGGAAACAAAGCTGTAGTCTCCTACCAGAGAGGTGTAGAAATGAGGTGACTTTCTCTTACACTCCTCTTGTGTTAGATACAGACGTGCCTTCATCTCTCTCTAAAATCGAAACGAAGAGCAAAAAATGCAAGAAAGCTCGCCCTAAAAAGCTAAAGAGCTTCATCCCCGTGGCCAAAAAGGAAACATCCCCGGCTGACCTGCTTAAAACACCCAAGAGAAGGATCCTCTTAGTTGGAAAACCTGGAATTGGAAAGACAGCAGTCGCCCATCAAATGTTGAACCTCTGGGCACAGAAAGATCACAGAGAACTAGATTACATGTTTTACTTTGATGTGAGAGACATTTCACCCAGCACACATCCCATGAGACTGGAGGACCTTCTCTTTAACATGTACAGTGAGCCAGAAGAAAGTAGAGAAGAAGTGTTACAGGATATTAAGAAGAACTCTGAAAACGTTGTCATCATTTTTGATGGAATCACAGACCTCTCCTCTCATTCAGTAATAAAGAAACTTGTGGACAAGGACCTCCTCCTTGATGCAAAGATTGTGATCACATGCAGACCAGAGGTTCCATCAGGAGACTTCCTGACAGACTGGCCCTCGTTCAGAGTGGAGGTGAAAGGGTTCAGTAATGAGTCCATCCGGGCTTACTTAACAAAGATGTTGAGTGCTGAGCCTAACCCTACGCCAAACCATGATTCCTTGAGCATTGTGTTAACCAGCCTAGAGATGTTCAGTCTGTGCCATGTCCCGATGTATGCATTGATGGTGGTTGCCTGCATGTATTATTCTACCCCAGAGGCTTCTAAGCAGCCATGGCCTACAACAACGATGTACATCAACATCCTCCGTTACTGCATCCATAAACACAGTGGCAAACAGATGAATGATCTTGACAAGTGTCTCTCGGAAAACAGAGAAAAAATATTGTCTTTAGCAGAAATGGCTTTTGATGCAACACAGCAAAAAACGATGAACTTGACAGAACTGAGCTGCGAAGTGAACAGTGTCCAGTGTTCTTTCTTGGGGCGCTTATGATTATGGTCGAGCCCACTGTATCAGACACTTACTCTGCATTTCTCCATTACACAATGCAGGAGTTCTTTGGTGCCCTTTGGCTCTTACAGAATCCAGACAAAATCAGAGAGGTTCTACAGAAGTGCCAGACTGAAGAATGGAAACACACAAAACACATGGTTCCTTTCATGTGTGGGCTTCTGAATATATTAGATTGGTAAATGGTCTCGTTCCAGCTCAACAGATCAAGAAGGCGTCAGATTGGTTCTTCAAGGAAGTGGTGAACACATTTCTTCCATCTCAAACAAACCAAGATCATGCAGAAGGTGGTGCTCCTGAGTTTGAGATAGATCTTCTGTTTTTATGTCAGTGCTTGTATGAATCTCAGTCTACTGAGGCCTGTTTGCTTCTTCTGGACAAACTGGACTACAATCTAGATCTGGATGAAGAACATCTTGATCCTCACCAGTGCTGTGCAGTCTCCTATATGATCAGTCAGTCTGCAGAGAGAAAGGTTGACTTGGACCTGAACAGCTGCACTGTGTCAGACCAAGGACTAAGGCTGATACTGGGCTCTCTGAAGAATGTCCGATATCTCAGATAATATTTGTTATGTATTTGTGTAATTTAGTTATCTAATGCACCAATTTATTTCCAATTAACTAGTCAATAAATAAAAATGAGGATAAGGCAAACCTTATCCTAAACTTGATACATTTATATGTTGTATTCTCCTCCACTCAGATACTGAGTTATAAACACCTCTGTTTCATGCTACTTTGAAACTTTTGACAAATGTAATTATAATAAACTCTATTTTAAAACCCTTTTCTGATCATAGATCTGACCCCTCAATGCTGTGTCAACTCTGGACAACTTTGCTGCGCAGTGAGGCAGACATTGACTTCACTAGCTTACTTGGGCTCTGTGGAAATGAGTTGCACCTTCCATTCCAGGGTGAAAGACGAGTGTTTGAGAGAACAGAAGAAGTGATGAAGCAGAGCCTAGAGAGGGTTAACCTCTGTCTACACTGGGATCGGAGAATTATTCTCAGTGAGGCTCTCAGCAAGACCATTTTAAAGTGTTTAACACATATCAACAAACTCCAGTGAGTGTTTACACTGCCAGTACATATTTATGCAATGTCTTTGTGACTATTAATTCATTTAAGTCGATTAAAAACATAGGTTGTCAATGTAAATAGGAACAATATCAAGAGGTTAATATCTAGACAAAGAAGTCACTGCAACAACACAACAAGATAGACACATGGCAACAGCATTTAGCCTGTAAAAGAAGCAGTCACTTTCTACCTGTATTTACAGTATCTAAACAAAGACTTTCTTATGCTTTATGGTTCAGTTTTACCCCACTACAAGATCAGAGAGAATCCCCTGAAAAACTAGAGAAAGAAGAGAAATCAGTCCTACTAGATTTGTGTTTACAAGCAGGATTATGTCACAGAGAAACGTTCCAGGGTGCTGTGAACACACTGCTGTCACTGTTCTCTGTGTATCAAACTGAAAGATATGACATCCTGCTGGATCTGTACTCACATGTGAAGTACAATGGGAAACAAGCAGGCAGAAGTATCCTTCCATCATTGAGACCACTTTACCAGTCAGCTCCTGCAGTCTGGTCCATAGACCTCTCAGAGAGAAAGGTCTCCCTCATCCTAGAAGTGCTGAAACTCCAACCAGAGAAGAAACCAGTAAAGCTGTGGGACTGGTCAGATGAAGAGAGTGAAGTGAGGAGTTTCCTTCAGTGTCTGCCCTACATCTCACAGCTGAGTTGAGTCTGAACATAATGTATGTGGTTAGTGATTATGTGATGCTAATAGTGATGTGTCTTTATGAAATCTTGTAACATGAAACCTCAATGTTTACTCAGAATACCTGATCTATAAAACTCGTATTACGTTATGTCATGGCATATTATGTAACTTTCTCTGTAACATCACATGGTATTACTTTTCCATACGACAGTTCAATATTCATGTAATTTAAATGTCGTTTGATTTCATGTGTCCTTCATGTTCTGCTGTTTCAGCTGTGATTCTGACAGGTTCTTCCAGCGTGTGTGTGAATCCATCCCTGTGAGGTCCAGAGAGGAGGACCAGCAGTTGGCCTCTCTCCTCCAGGCCTTGGGCTCCACCCTGTCACTGGG
Organism: Oncorhynchus masou masou; assembly: GCF_036934945.1. Classification (NCBI taxonomy): domain Eukaryota; kingdom Metazoa; phylum Chordata; class Actinopteri; order Salmoniformes; family Salmonidae; genus Oncorhynchus; species Oncorhynchus masou. Next base: position 18,193,609 of record NC_088231.1, read on the forward strand.
AGGACAGTTACCCAGGACAACCTGCAGGTCTGTGGTGAGAGTGCTTGGCCTCTGTGCCTCCAGAGTGGACCTCACTCTCACCCCCAGCAAGATCTCTCTGAAAGGAGCCTCGCTTCTCTTCACACATGTGTCACAGCTACACAAGCTCAGGTATGTTTTGGAAGCTAGATTTTACAGGTCTATTTAGTTTTCTTATTGTGCATTTTATCTGAGAAGGTTTCTCTGTTTAAAAGTGGCTTGAGTTTATTTTATTTTATTCCAGGCTGAATGTGGGCATGGCAGTGAGACTGGCCAGACTGGCTAGGAGGACAAGGAGAGGGGGTTCTCCACTGACTGTCCCAGAGCTCTCCCTGGTCCTAAAGAGCAGCCAGCCACCAGAGAGAGTGTTATCCAGGGCTCTGAGTAGTGTGGCGTCCCTGCTGAGACTCTGGACGGTGCAGTGTCTGGACCTGACTGACTTCTGCATCCAGGGTCACTCTCTCATCACACTGCTGTGTCACCAAGGCCCTCTCACTCTCAGGTCAGTTTGAAGCTGTTGTTTTGTAAAAAGTGGTAGAAATAAGTAAAAGTAGTAACTTATGTATGTGTTCTTATTTATATTTGTGTTATTTACTGCCTTTATGTTGCAACCTCCTAGACTGCACTCAGACACTCTGCAGCAGCTGGCTGTAGTTGTGTATGAAGCTCAGGACAAGGACTTGACTCGGTGGTTCCTGGAGAAGGTTGGTGGAGACCTGACCTCCTGTAGGCTGGACTGGGAGGTGCTTCTCTCTCTGCTGCAGCATTCAACCCACAACATCACAGTGGACCTCAGGAAGAACAGGCTTCTAGAGAAGAACATCTCAGATCTTCTCCCCTTTCTGGGAAGGGTTATATTCAAGAGGTGAGTGAACTTCATTTTATATTTAAAGACTTTTTAGAAAGAAGAAAACAAATATTTTACAGTGACATTATTTTGAGTTATACTCTGTATTATCATTAGGGTTATATTCAAGAGGTGTTTGATCTTTATTTAATATTGATAGACTTTAACTATTAATGTTATACCCAGATAGTTATGTGAGTTATCTTTTTTATAACCTTAACATAACCATGACAATCCATTCTACATCTTTCTGCAGGCTCAGTTCCAGCTTTGTGAAGTCCACCATCAGACAGATCTATGACAGTAGAGCCAGTGACTGTGTGTCCAGTTTGTTGAGGTCTTCAGACCATTGGATCAACCTGAACAGCAGAGAGCTGGACAGAGTGGACTGTACTGCGCTGTGTTTCACCCTGCAGCACAGCCACCAAGTCAAAGTCAACCTGCTGTGGACCTCCATACCACCGGGGGAGATAGAGAGCATCCTGCCTCTTCTGGACAGAGTCTCCCAACTCAGGTTTCGTTGGCACTCTTTGACCATTCTAGAATGGATAGAACTGTGACGCTTTACACTGTCAGACTGATTTTAACCACTAACCCTAACCTTAGTGTAATGCACTTACTTACCTTACCCTCAGGGGTGGAATTGAAGGGGAACGCGTGGGAGTTGACGTGAATCAGAGTTGTAGTGTGTTTTATCAGTGTTTTATTGTGTGCTAGTGTGAAACGAATCCTGTCTCTCGCTCTTTCTTGCGCTCTCTCTCTCTCTCCTGCTGTAGTGTTGACAGGATGCTGTTGCTGAGTTTCCTCCACTCCTGCGCTGCCTCTCAGATCCTGCAGGAGGCACTATCTCCAGCACCACCTCCAGCAATAACAACAGCAGCAGCAGCAGAATTGCTCAGGGCTCTGCAGCACAGGTTGGACTTCTCCTGCTCCTCCTCTGTGGACCTGTCAGCTCACGACCAGGGGGAGGCGCTGTGTCTGACCACTGACCACTGTAGGGCCATAAACTCTGTTCTGAAGCAGAGCCAACACAGCACACAGCTGGTTCAGAACCCGATCCAGAACCAGTCCCGAAACCAGCCCCAGGTGCAGCTCATCCTTAAAGACTGTGAGGTGGAGCACGGAGCACTGAGAGAGCTGCTTCCCATCCTGCATATTGTCAAGCTGAGGTTAGATACACAAGGACAAACTAGTTTATAAAAGTAGGAGTTAGAGCTGTCTCATAATGTTATCTCTGGTTATTGTTCCCTCAGCCCCCGCAAAGCTCTGCTACTTCAGCTGGTGGACCATGTGTGTGAGGGGATTGAAGAGGGGGTTCTGAGGCACACAGAGTCCCTGTGCAGAGCCCTGGATGGGGAGCTGGACCTCAGTGAGACCAGGCTGAACCAAAAGGCTTGTGGATCTCTGGCTCTGGTTCTGGAACACTCAGAGGGGCTGTCAGAACTGGACCTCAGCGACTGCAAACTCACAGACAGCCATCTACAGCCCCTGCTCACACACCTGCACAAAGTTGAAGTCCTTGAGTGAATGGGTTTCACTCTGTGTGTGTGTGTGTCCATGTGACTACATGACAAATGTCTGATCCTTCATTCTCTTCCTGTTTCTGTATTGTAGCCTGAGTCACAATGACATCACTGATGCTCTGACCGACAGAATTGTCCAACTGGTCTCCACCAACACTTCAATCCTCGGCGTACGGTGAGTGTGTGATGTCAGTTTGTGTGTGCACGTGAGATCATATGGTCTCTTTTTCTGGGTGCAACTATTTAATGATGGTTGTCTGTCGTGTAATGTTCTAAAACTAATAATGATGATGATGATGTTAGTGTTCTTCTCTACAGGCTCTTCAGCAACACAATCAAGGACAGAAGTCCCGTTCCTGACAGACAAGAGGTTTGACATCTGGTGAAGCAGCATCAGGTCCAAGTCCAGACAGAGGAAGGTTAGATGGATGTTGAAGAGGTAGAGGACGCGAAGATGGATGTTGAAGATGGGTGTAGTAGCTACGAAGCCTCACCTCATCAACCTTAACCTGGACACTAAACGTATCCTAATTTTAACCAATTCTTAAATATAAAATGAAAGCCACATCCCCTTAGATTTTAACTGACCTCATCATGGTGTCAGAAGAACTGCAAGTGGTGTCATCAGGGATTTTGGGACTAAGGTATTGTAAAAATAGTTGAGACTCCAGAACTCTGGAATGTTCTGAGTGTAATGGATAGGAATGTGTAGTTTTATTTACCTCTTACATGGTTCTGAAAAACACAGGAAAATGTGTAGTATAACGTTTTTTGAGCTTTACTTAACTAGATGAGTTTTGTGATCTGACAGACTTAATACATGAGTGTTTTGTTTCAGGTCAATCTCATGGTATTGTTACTCAGGCTAGCCCTGTTGAGAACCAAGCTTCCCTATTCAGGAAGCAAGAGATGTGTTGACTTCTCTTGAACGTTTGCTATGTTGTGCAACGTTTTGTACTGAATGACACGTTTCCCCAAAATGTTCTTGAACAGACTTCGAGGTACGTTTGGTGGGTGTGGCGGTGTGGCTTGAAGCAATGAGTGACATATTTTTATTTTTAAAGGGCAGTGGCCATGCTGACAGCATTCTCCAACCCACAACCCAACCCCTCCCCATTTTTCAACTGGTTGTTCAGTACAGCACCGTTTACTTTCAATTGAACCGTTTCAGAACGTAGAAACATACTGAACGCAGCCCTGGTGAAGTTCAGGGCAGAAAGTAGCTACAAGTGGGTGGAAACCATTGATGCCTCGCAACACGTCAAACCAATCAATTGCCTTGCTTTGGCAGAGCACAAAAGGTAGCCACGAGTGCCATAGGAGGAACAGTGTGTGAGGATGCCCAGGAAATCGCTGATGTATAACATAGGCTGTATGTACACACACCATAACGAAATGTATTTAGTAGAGCAGTTGTAATGCCTTCATCGACTTGTGAAGAACATTACACGCAGCTTCCCTTTTAAGGGCATGTGGGGAGGTTTCTTGAAATATAACATCCAATCAAAATGTAGCCGCTGGAACCCAGCAGACCATTCTGTTTTGGCTCATACAAAATTCTCCAGCATGACAACAATGTGATTTTGGAGGTATGGCTACATGAGACTAGTACAAGCCTTTCTCATATCAAAACAGACAAACTAAGAAATAATACATTAATATTTTGTTTTTTTAATAAATGTACCTTGAGGCCCATGATTGGTTTTTGACTGTGTTCTCTTCAGGTTGAAATCATTACTATTGAATCCTAAATCATCTGTTTAAGTTAATGCTGATATTAAAGCAATCCCATGTGTATTTATTTTAATGAGAATTTAAATTGAGAGCTAAGCACTATGGACCAGCAGATGGGGTTGCTTCAGAGAGCCTTGACTGGGGTTAGAACCTACAACCATGATTCAGAGAGCCTTGATTGGGGTTATAACCTACAACCATGATTCAGGGAGCCTGATTCAGAACAACTCCAACCATTTCTTTTGGGGTTATAACCTACAACCATGATTCAGGGAGCCTTGAACAACTCCTTTCTTTATTGCGCCCACAAGACAGAATTCTCAGGCTATGACTCACTCTCCAGCTAGGGGCCGCTGTTGGTCGAAGTCTTTAGCTTATTCCTTTAGTCCCGCCCCATTTTACCTTCACAGATTTATGCTGGGATCTTTTCCAAGTGTGAAGTAGCTGGTGGCTCTTGCCCTTGAAGCATGGTGTTACAGATTCAAGCCTGGACTGGTCAATGTGGTTTTGGTAGCACTAACCAGATGGTGATAGAAGCATTGGGTTCCTTCTCCGGTTAATCCTGTGGTTCGGATCAAAAGTATCTACTTTTTCCTCCATAACCACTGCTGGTTACTGTTCCATATCCGCAGGGGGGAATCCCAGGGTGAACCACTCCCCACTTATCGCTTTCTTCCAACCAACAAGGCACAGCCATCTTACGTGTCACAGCTACTCCCAGTAGCCTTTACCCCCAGCAGCTTTTACCCCCAGCAGCATTTACCCCCAGCAGCCTTTACCCCCAGCAGCATTTACCCCCAGCAGCCTTTACCCCCAGCAGCTTTTACCCCCAGCAGCCTTTACTCCCAGCAGCCTTTACCCCCAGCAGCCTTTACCCCCAGCAGCCTTTACCCCCAGCAGCCTTTACCCCCAGCAGCCTTTACCCCCAGCAGCCTTTACCCCCAGCAGCCTTTACTCCCAGCAGCCTTTACCCTCAGCAGCCTTTACCCCCAGCAGCCTTTACTCCCAGCAGCCTTTACCCCCAGCAGCCTTTACTCCCAGCAGCCTTTACCCCCAGCAGCCTTTACCCCCAGCAGCCTTTACCCCCAGCAGCCTTTACCCCCAGCAGCCTTTACTCCCAGCAGCCTTTACCCCCAGCAGCCTTTACCCCCAGCAGCCTTTACTCCCAGCAGCCTTTACCCCCAGCAGCCTTTACTCCCAGCAGCCTTTACCCCCAGCAGCCTTTACCCCCAGCAGCCTTTACCCCCAGCAGCCTTTACTCCCAAAATGTAAGTAGGTATATGTAGCTGTCAGATGACACCTTCTGAATGTTTGATGGAATGGCTTGGCCTGCACCTTGTAAAAACCCATAGTGAATGTTTGATGGAATGGCTTGGCCTGCACCTTGTAAAAACCCATAGTGAATGTTTGATGGAATGG
>NC_088231.1:18199649-18254649 GCF_036934945.1 Oncorhynchus masou masou
GTGAATGTTTGAAAAATATGCACACATTTTGCAATCCAAATGTTGCGTATTCGAATCTCATCGAAGATTACTTTAACTAATTAGCAATTTTGCAACTAGTTAGCATGTTAGCTAACCCTTCCCCTAACCCCTAAACGTAACTCTTTAAACTAGCTCCTAATCCTAACCTTAACTCTAGCCTAGCTAGCGTTAGCCACAACAAATTGTAATTTGTAATATATCATATGAAATGGATGATGGACTTCCACAAATTTTATTCAACTAAAATATAAATGCAACATGCAACAATTTTAAAGATTTTACGGAGTTACAGTTCATGTAAGGGAATCAATCCATTTAGATAAATTCAATAGGTCTTAATCCATGGATTTCACATGACTGGGAATACAGATCTGTTGTTCACAGATACCTTTTATACCCTTAAAAAAGGTAGGGGCGTGGATCAGCAAACCAGTCCGTATCTGGTGTGATCACCATTTTCCTCACACAGAGTGATACACATTTCCTTCACATAGAGTTGATCAGGCTGTTGATTTAGGCATGTGGAATGTTGTCCCACTCCTCTTAAATGGCTGTGCAAAGTTTCTGGATATTGGCGTGAACTGGAACACGCTGTCGTACACGTTGATCCAGAGCATCCCAAACATGCTCAATGGGTGACATATCTGGTGAGTATGTAGGCCATGGAAGAACTGGGACATTTTCCGCTTCCAGGAATAGTGTACAGATCCTTGCGACATGGGGCTGTGCATTATCATGTGGAAACATGAGGTGATGGCGGCGGATGAATGGCACAACAATGGGCCACGGTATCTCTATACATTCAAATTGCCATTGATAAGATGCAATTGTGTTTGTTGTCTGTAGCTTATGCCTGCCCATACCATAACCCCACCGCCACCATTGGGCACTCTGTTCACAACGTTGATATCAGCAAACTTAACCACACAACGCCGTACACATGGTCTGTGGTTGTGAGGCCTGTTGGACGCACTGCCAAATTCTCTAAAATGACTTTGGAGGCAGCTTATGTGTAGAGAAATGAACATTAAATTCTCTGGCAAAAGCTCTGGTATACATTCCTGCAACATACCAATTGAACGCTACCTCAAAACTTGAGACATCTGTGGCATTGTGTTGTGTGACACAACTGCACATTTTAGATTTGTCCTTTTATTGTCCATAGCACAAGGTGCACCTGTGTAATGATCATGTTGTTAAATCATCTTCTTGATATGATATGCCACACCTGTCAGATGGATGGATTATGTCAGCAAAGGAGAAATGCTCACTAACAGGGATATAAACAATTTTTTTGCACAACATTTTAGAGTCTATTTGGAGTGTCTCGGATTTACATTTACTATACTACATATACCACTGAGTCCAGGTTGAGCTCACCGGCGGGGAAGTCGTAACAGCCACCCCTACGTATGAGTATCATATTTACAAAAATTAAGAATTCCCTGCTGGAATGTCAATATGAAGTCCATTTGGCCAAGGCAGGTCCACCCCATCAGCAGCAAGCAGTAGCTAGGGGACAGTGTTGAAAGTGTCCATATGACAAGTACTCCATTCAATGACTTTGCGGTAAAAATGACTGGAGGTGGATAGAACCATTCCACATTTCCACATTTTATTACACATTAAAAAATATCCCGAGCTTTCTTATATCTCTCAGATACAGGAAACATGTTTCAAAACATTCTTCCTTGTTATGACACTTTTTTTGCCATCTGTTTTGCCGTGTGTGAATGTGTTATTCAATGTGTTTCTATGGGCTAATAGCACCCCCTACAGGAGTCCTAAAATTCTATATGAAATGGCAAAATGGTCTTTGGTATGAACATCTTAAAGGCCCAGCGCAGTCAAAAACGTGATTCTTCTGTGTTTTCCTGTGTTTTATAGACTGAGTATACAAAACATTAAGAGAACCTTCCTAATATTGAGTTGCACCCCGCTTTTTGCCCTCAGCCATCCAGACTCAATTCATCAGGGCATAGACTCTATGAGGTGTTGAATGCGTTCCACAGGGATGCTGGCCCATGTTGACTCCAATGCTTCCCACAGTTGTCAAATTGGCTGGATGCCCATTTGGTGGTGGATCATTCTTGATACACACGGGAAACTGTTGATTGTGAAAAACCCAGCAGCGTTTCAGTTCTTAACACAAACCGGTGCGCCTGGCACCTACTACCATACCCCGTTCAAAGGCACTTAAATATTTTGTCTTGCCCATTCACACTCTAAATGGCAAACATACATAATCCATGTCTCAGTTGTCTCAAGGCTGCTTAAAAATCTGTTTATGTCATGGAAAGAGCAGGTGTTCATAATGTTTTGTTCATTCAGTGATAATGTAAGAGCTGTTTGAGAAGACTGTTTTGATGGGATGGAGTTCTGGCCTTCCATGGTGACATCACCATGCGTTAATGAGTGAATAGACCATATTCACTAATTAAAGGCTATATTTCACAATAGGCCTACTTAGGCCACCTATTGCAATATGCAATTATTCATGTAACAATCATAACAAATACTTCAGAAATATAATCAATAATATTCACGATGTCATTGCCCACACTTTGATTGTCTTTGGATTGTAGACACACAAGTATTTCTCTTGGTTGATCTGCACCATCCCAACACCTGGTGGTAGCCAGGCAGAGTCAGAACAAGTGGTAATTGTCTATGATCAGAACTCTTCCAAAATCCACCCTTAGTTTCAGAACCGGCCTGTCGGATTCAGGAACACCTAATGGGGTATTTAATGGCTTTTCACCACCAGCACCAAGCATACCATCTCTGGATGGTGTGAAGCCATATCTCTCTAGTGTCACCGCAGACTGTTTTGTTGTTTCAAGATACATGGCGTAGACACGGCAACCTTCAGGGGTGACTTTACTCTTAACATGATTTTTTTTAGATCAGTAAAACATACAGTATTTGCTGAAATTAGATATTGCATTTGTAGGTATGTTACATTATTTCATATTGTAGGCAAATTATTTTGTTGTTTGACTGAGGAAGGGGGAGTAAAATATTTTGTAGAATTCATCACCAAATGGATTCACTGCTCTACTGTGAAGTTGTCACGTACCACCCCATATCATCGCAGGTAATGACAAGAAAAATGGTTTGCAATGTATTTCAACAGTCTTTCATACTTACAAGTTCTTTCCAGTTATCTCCATGACCTTTCACTATCTTTGGGTCGTAGACACAGTCCTCCTCTTCCATGCCAACCTCAGGTGGAGCCCAGCCAGTGTCATAGCCATGCACAGTGTGCCAGGTCTTCTGCTTGGGGTGGTTCTTCTCCTCTATGATAATAACCTTCCCCACATCCACTCTGACTTGAAGTACTCTTTTCTCCCAGTAGGGGACACCAGGAGGGTTTTCAATGGCTTTTAGAATGTCCCAACTAACATAGGCACCAGTTCCAAGAACACTTTAGTCTGCACTTGGTGTGAAACCATTGTTCTTAATCAACTCTGTTGTGGTGCCGTGGAACATCACATATTCTGTCTGGTCTTCAGGAAGTGTGTTGCTGTCTAGGAAGTTGATGTAGTATGGAGAGTTAGCCATAAACTACTAACCAAACTGCAACTGAATAAACCTCTGCTGAGATGAACTGTATTATAAGTCAATACAATGCACAATTACACTTTGTAATATTAAATAGTCCTTTAACTGAAACTGTTACACCAAATAGTGATATTTATACAATAACAAAATGCTGAATCACTATTGTTACAGTAATATTGTTTGATATATATCAGTGAAATGGTCAATAACAAGACTGTTCATCTGTCTAGAATTACAGGAGATTGTTCTTACCTGCTATTACTTGACAAATGCAGGATTATTATACTGTATTCTTGGGAAACCTACAGTAGTGCTTCATACAGAGTGTTTTACTGATTTCATTTCCTGGTTACAACTCTTGTCTCTATAGAGATGGATAAGGCACACAGAGCAGGGATCTCCAACTGGTGGCCCAGTTAAATGGTCGGACATAAAAGACTGTAAAAACACCAGCAAATCAGCTCCAAGTGATTTTCATTTGGGAAATCTGTTCTAAGGTATTTCCACGTATAATAGAGGTTTGTAATTATGTTTTAGTCTAACATTATATTTGTTTGTGCTTCTTGCGGTCAATTTGCAGTCTACAAATGATTTGTAATTATATTCCGCCCCCCCGACCATCCGTTCATGAAAGAAATGTGACCTGCGGCTGAATGTAGTTGAAGATCGCTGACCTCGAGCATCGTAGTCCCTCAGAATGTAGAACCATGACACCTCTATGTAAGGGGAAAGCAACAACTCCCACTCAGATAGTACAGGTAGTCTAATAAATATCGAACTATAAACATATATGGTATCCCAATCTGAGCATTTCAAAATGGCTGACCTTCCGCAAACAGTGAGAACTCAGCTGCTACCTGTCTATGGAAGACACACAACATTGACTAAATTAGTTAATATATTTCTGCACCACAGATACTTCAATAGATTAACTGATTGGAATTAGGAGGAGGGAAAACACAACAAACAATGTGAAACTTGTTTATTTGAGATTTATTATAGGAACAAGGATCATTGTTACACATTAATTATTTACATCACGAAAATATGAATAATTGATATGATGAGGTTAAATGATTGATTGCATATAGATTGACATGTGAAATCATCTTGTGGGCCTGCAAAACATAGCTTCTTCTTCCTATGAACTGCATCATGTGGGTCTGTCTGATTCTAACCATCCTCTTCTGTTGACCATGAGGTGATGCTGGATGCTCCCACTGAATGCAGAACGCCATCAGTTCTACAGTGACGGGTTTAACCTGCAGGAAACAGAATAGAATACAAAACTGTCTCAATTAAAACCTGCATGTGTGTATAGTGGGGCTCACATTAAGTGCCCTTCAAGCCTTCTACTGTAGGGGTACTTCCATTGTGATAAGGTACTGACTGTGGCTCAATATCACTCACATTTTCATGGTGGACACTTTCAGCATTGTCAGCACTGTGATTCTCTTTGGGTCGAAAACACAGTCCTCCTCTTGGTCGCTATTCACCATGCCAACACCAGGTGGAACCCAGGCAGTGTCATACCCATGCTTAGTGTGCCAGTTGTATTGCATGTCGTGACCCTGTTTGTTAATGATCTTAACCTTGCCAACATCCACCTTCACTTTCAGAACCATCCTGTTTGAGTCAGAAGAACCACGGGGGTATCTAATGACTTTTCGGATGTCTCGACTGAGGTAGACACCGGCACCAAGCATACCATCTTTGGAAGGTTCGAATCCATTTCTCTGTATTTTCACAGCAATCTGTTTTGATGTTCCATGATACATCACGTAGACGTGGCTGTCCTCAGGAGTGACTCCACTCTCAAGATGACGGTATCTAGATCTGTAAGACAGGCAGACAGTTTTTGCTTCAATATGATATTATATTAGCTTCTATTCTTCACATAGTTTATTTAAAATAATGATTTGTTAAAGGAGACTTGATTTTTAGGTCATTGGGGAAATGTATTTTTTTTAAATTCCTGGTCGTCTGACCTCCCATACTAGGCTCTAAAAACAAATCCGTTAGAAAGATCTAGAATGTATCTATTGCATCATCACAGGTAAAACCAATCAGAGGGTTTGTACTACAACAGTCTATTTCATACTTACATGGTCTTTTTGTTTACTTTCATGACCTCCATGACTTTGATTCTCTTTGGGTCGTAGACACAGTTCTCCTGTCGGTTGCTTTCTAGCATATCGACTCCTGGTGGAACCCAGGCGGTGTCATATCCATGCTCGGTATGCCAGGTCTTCTGCATGGGGTGATCCTGCTGGTCTATGATCTTAACCTTCCCTACATCCACTCTGACTTTTAGTACTCTTCTCTTAGAGTTGGAAACACCAAGAGGGTATTCACAGGCTTTTTGAATGTCCCGTGTAACATAAACACCAGCACCAAGCATGCTGATATCTGCTCTTGATAGTATGAAGCCATTCTTCTTAATCAGCTCTGCAGCCTCTACTGAGGTGCCATGGAACATCACATATGTTCTTTGATCCTCAGGATGTTCACCAGTGTAGAGAAAGTTGTCTAAGTATGGAGAGTTTGGTTTCATTTTCCTCAGGCAAGCCCTAGTCAACATGATGATTCTAGCTATGAGAACCTGTGGCAAAATATGCTTTTATGAATATACCAACTTCTGCAATCCAGTAGTTAACGATTTTAGATTTCCTACAGGGCCTTCAGAAAGTAGTCATAGCTCTTGATTTATTCCACATTTTGTTGTTACAGCCTGAATTCACAATGGATTCAATGTTTTTTTCTCTCACCCATCTACACACACAATACACCATAATGACAAAGTGAAAACATGTTTTCAGACATTTTAGCAAACTTATTGAAAATATTTAAAATATCTCATTTACACAAGTATTCGCACCCCTTTGCCTTGACATTTCAAATGGATTTTTTATTTATTTAATTGATTTTGAATTCAGTCTGTAACACAACAAAATGTGGAATAAATCAAGAGGTATGACTACTTTCTGAAGGCCCTGTGGAAGTAACCTGGAGTGTAATAAAAGGAGACTCCGCCTGCACATTGTAATACTTGCCAGTTAAATATGAATTAAAAAGGGCAACATGTCGACCACAAATAGACTTTATCCAGGCTACTAATTCAGAAATGTCACATGCTTTTGCCAACTACTGTGTTGCCTTAGTATATGTCTTTGGCTCACATGAATAACACGTCAATAGTGCACAATGTACTTGGTATGTTACAAGCACTTGAAACTTGTTTGTAATATTATAAATACATTATAATTCAGATAATCTCTGTTGTATCATTCACTTTTATAGAAAATACTATATATTGGATTATATCCTCTGGCTTGTGATTTAAATTTTTCAATGCGATGTTAACATTTGTGAAGTAGCTAATAAGCAACTTTCTAAAAAGTCAAATTATAATTTGGTTATCCTTACCTGCTACTGTGGAATCAGATTCAACCAACCAGTCAGACTAATTCAGGATTATATGACAGAGTTCTCGTTTCCCCTCTGTTTCCTCTCCCTCGCTCTATCCCCCCCCCCCTCTCTCAAATTCTAATTCGAGAGAGAGAGCAAAGTCCATCCATATTTATGACCAGGATATCTCTTTGCTAGTGAGAAGCAACCACGCCAACTCAGATGAGAAAGAAGCCTAATCTAATGGGTACATAAACATGTCTGATACATGTTATTATTGCAAGACGTCTGGAGCATTTTGAAATTGCAATGCTGACACCTTTGACCAGTAAAATGATGTCTGTAGTGTTTATACATCAGACTAAGATCAGTTGTTGAGTCAATCTGAACACAGCTGTCATTTGTGACTAAATTGAAGATACTATTAGTCTATAGAAGACACCTATTGACTAATATTATACATTTTGTCCAGTAGGTACATTATTTTAAGGTGCATTATATATTTAAGTGCAGTATTGTACAGGTAAGTGCCAAAATAAAGGAAACAGCAACATAAAGTGTCTTAATAAGGTTGTTGGGCACCACGATCCAGAACAGCTTCAATGCATCTTGGCAGAGATTCTACAAGTGTCTGGAACTCTACTGGAGGGATGTGACTCCATTCTTCCATGACAAATTCCATCATTTGGTGTTTTGTTGACGGTGGTGGAAAACGCTTTCTCAGGCGTTGCTCCAGAATCTCCCATAAGTGTTGGGTTGGGTTGAGATCTGGTGGCTGAGACGGCCAGGGCATATGGTTTACATCGTTTTCATGCTCATCAAACCATTACGTCACTACTAGTGCCCTGTGGATGGGGGCATTATCATCCTATGGTAGTCAAATAATGGCCTGCCCAGCATTTTATACTATACATGACCCTAAGCATGATGGAATGTTAAGTGATTCATTAACTCAGGGACCACACCTGTGTGGAAGCACCTGGTTTCAATATACTTTGTACCCCTCATTTACTCAACTGTTTCTATTATTTTGGCAGTTACCTGTATTTTGCACTTCAACAGGATTATTCAGAGTTACAAGTTCTCTACGTTTCCCTTCTTGATTCATTTTGGGTCGTAAACACAGTCTTCCTCTTGGTTGCTCGGCACCATGCCAACACCAGGTGAAACCCAGGCAGTGTCATACTCAATGTGCCAGGTCTTCCCCTTGGGGTGGTACTGCATCCACTCTGACTCTAATGGGCGACGTCAAAATGCTTCAACTTCATTATCTCCAGCACTGCCCCAACATCAACAACATATGAGAAAATGGCGTGTTTCTATGTTTTGTGGTAAAAAAGGATGACTTCATCAGTGTGCGTATGCGTGATTTTAACAAATAATGAGTAGACGTTGCCTAATAATTCTCTACTAATTGGTTGATGATGTCATTGGAAACATATTTTTTTTTACTACAAAACATAGAAATGTGCAATTTTCACACACTGTGTGTTGATGTTGGGGTGGTGCTGGAGATGATGAAAATGAAGTTGAAATAGTTTGAAATGTCCCTTAAGCTACTCTTGCCTTAGTGTCTGGAACACCAAGAGGGTTTTCTTCTGGATTTTCGGTGTCAGAAGTGGATGGTTCAACAGTCCAGCATGATGCAGCAACAGTCCACAGTAAGAAGGAGCAAAATAGGCTCACAAAAGGCCGAGGATTTGATATGGGAATTGATGTGCAATCAATCATATAACCGTATCATATATTTTAGAAATATAATCAATCATATTTACTTGATAATGAACGTGTATCTATGATCATACATTGTTTAAAGAAGGGTTTTCTTCCTTTAATAAATCTCAAATAAACTGTAGAAGTTCCCTATACTGTTTGAGTGTTTTACCTCCACAAAATCCAATCAGGTTTTATTAATGTACAGCGTCTGTGGTGTAGAAATATATTGATAATATTGGTTAATGTTGTGCCTTCCATAGACGTATCAACGGTGTCTTCCTGCTAGTCGCGGACAGCAGTTGTGTGATCACTGTTTCGATCGACAACACATTACTGATTCTGATCATAGTCTGATATACAAGGCAAAGGGTGGCTACTTTGAAGAATCTCAAATATAACATATATTTGGATTTGTTTAACACTTCTTTGGTTACTACATGATTCCATGTGTTATTTAATAGTTTTGATGTCTTCGCTACTTTTGTACAATGTAGAAACTAGTAAAAAATAAAGAAAAACCCTGGAATGAGTAGGCGTGCCAAACTTTTGACTGGTACTGTATAAAGACCAAAACCATCAACGTATTTGTCAAAGGTGTCCGCATTGCAATTTTAAAACGCTCCAGAGGTCTTAATACGGCATGACGTTTCACATATGTTTATGATCATGTACCCATTAGACTAGATTCTAACGTGAGTGGGTGTGGTTTTTACTTACAAAGAAACAGAAAACCTAACGTTTTCCTCAAGAACCAGGAAATGAAACTTGAGTGGGAGGAAACCCTCACATACGGTATAGTCCTGAATTCGTCTGTTACTATAGCGGGTGAGAATAATGTTATTTGAAACACTAGAAGTTAGCTGTCTTATTATTGAACACTTAATATAAGTCAAATACTGTTTTGTTTACCAGTATTTACTTTCGAATGTTATAATGCTAGTCTAATACTATTGTGACATTGATTCTGGATACGTTGAATAGTTATTTAAACATTACAATTTGCTTTAACGGTTCCAGCCAAAATCATTTGCAAAATGGCTAGGCCTTAAAAATAGTTTTGGGGATTACAGCTCATTTGTCACAGGTGTATTCAGCTGCAGTTTGATTATTATGGCTTTGAAGGGGTACACCAAGCAGAAAAACAAAACAAATTCACCATACTACTTAGAAAACATTCTTGAGACCAATGAGCATCCAGAGGATCACAAAGAATATGTGATGTTCCACGGCACCACAAAAGAGGCTACAGAGTTGATAAAGAAGAATGGTTTCACACCATCAAGAGAAGAACTTGGGCCTGGTGTGTATGTCAGTCGAGACATCGGAAAAGCAATTCAATACCCCCTTGGTGTTTCCAACAATAAGAGAAGAGTACTAAAAGTCAAAGTGGATGTAGGGAAGGTTAAAATCATAGATCAACAGAACCACCCCATGCAGGAGACCTGGCATACCGAGCATGGATATGACACGGCCTGGGTTCCCCCAGGGGTCAGTATGGTGCTGAGCAACCAACAGGGGAACTGTGTCTACGACCCAAAGAGAATCAAAGTCATGCAGGTCATGAAAGTAAAAGAAAACAACATGTAAGTATAAAATAAACCGTTGTAAAGCACTGCTAACATTCTCTTGGTTTTACCTGTCATGAACAATTGAACTTCACAGCAGTCAATTGTGTTTTGAGCTTTCCAATGGCATTGTTATAGTATATTTGTGGAGGGCTTACAAATTCATTTGAGATATTTTTGCCTCAAATTTAAAATACTGCAACTGTAGAAGGTTGTACTTGTATCACATTTCTGCAAAAACTGTCTCTCTATCTTACAGATCTCGACACCGTCATCTTCAGAGTGGAGTCACCCCTGAGGACAGCCACGTCTACGTGATGTATCATGGAACATCAAAACAGATTGCTGTGAAAATACAGAGAAATGGATTCGAACCTTCCAAAGATGGTATGCTTGGTGCAGGTGTCTACCTCAGTCGAGACATCCGAAAAGCCATTAAATACCCCATTGGGGCCGATGACTCAGACAAGATGGTTCTGAAAGTGAAGGTGGATGTTGGCAGAGTTAAAGTCATTGATGTGCAGGGTCACGACAGGCAATACGACTGGCACACATATGGGTATGACACTGCCTGGGTTCCACCTGGTGTTGGCATGGTGCCGAGCAACCAACAGGAGAACTGTGTCTACGACCCAAAGAGAATCAAAGTCATGGCATTGCTGAAAGTAGCCATCTTGAAAAAGTATGTAATATTGAACTTCTTTCACAAATCACTAGATGGAAGTTTTCATTTTCCCAGAAGGCTTGCACTTGAAATATGTACTCCACTACTTGCAGGTTCTAACATATTGTATGTGTTTCTCTATCCTCAGGTTAAACCCGTCACTGGAGGTTGAGTCTTGAAGGTGTATTCAAGGAGCATTACACTTCATGTTCATCAGGATAAGAGGATGTAACATGCTGCTATAGCTACACATTCAATATTGCATAGGGAGAAGCTATATTTTGCCAAAGGCTTGCTGATTATTGACAATACACCTACTGTATATGCAATTAATATAACCTTATCACGTTTTTTAAAACGATTCAATGATATTCACTTGACATAAACAAGGCGTGTATCATGGATCATAATTGTTCCGAATAATTGTCTTCCTATAATAAATCTCAAATAGACCTCTAAAGTCACCCACTGTTTGAGTGTGTTCATTTCATCTGAAGCATCTTTACTGCGGAAACATTGGCAATATTTAGTCAATGTTGTGTGTCTGCCATAGGTTTATAAGGTGTCTTCCAGTTGGAGGCTGGTGGCAGCTGAATGCTCACTACTGTTTGCAAAAGATGTCAGCAGCTTTCAATGTCAGGTTAGTGACATACCACTTAAACATTTTAATACAGTAGGTTTATGGTTCTGTATTTATTAGACCACCTCTATCTGTGTGGGATGGTTGCTTTTCACTTACATAGAGGTATCATGGTTCTACATTCTGATGGACTGCTATGCTCTCCAGAGAAATAGTGACATAGTTAGCTGTGGCAAGTGTGCCCTCTATTCATCTCTATGTCTGGTGACGAGTGGAAACCTGGAAATGAAACCTAAGCACGGTAGTTAGTCGTCACTAGTTACCTCAGCCGCAAAGTCTTCAACCTCACCTATTTCTTATTAAAGTGTGGTTTTAAACCTAACCCCAACTCTAACCCTAGCTGTAACCTCACTGTTAACCCTGATGACTAACCCTAACCTTAAATGAAGACCAAAAGGCACATTTTTCTTTTCCTTCATTTGTGGCTGTGTTAACTAGTGGAAAGCACAGTAGCGAGATCAGTAAGAAGCACTGTTTCCCAAGCATACACAGTATAATAAACAACAGTCTTTATCAAACAGTCTTGTTATTGGACACTTATCTTAGATATATTAAACAATCCCTGTTTACAAAGTACATTTATATGTAAGCATGATAATGTTACAACACTTGTAATATTACTGTAACAATAGTGATTCAGCATATTGTTATTGTATAAATATCACTATTTGGTGTAACAGTTTCAGTTAAAGGACTATTTAATATTACAAAGTGTAATTGTGCATTGTATTGATTTATAATACAGTTCATCTCAGCAGAGGTTTATTCAGTTGCAGTTTGGTTAGTAGTTTATGGCTAACTCTCCATACTACATCAACTTCCTAGACAGCAACACACTTCCTGAAGACCAGACAGAATATGTGATGTTCCACGGCACCACAACAGAGTTGATTAAGAACAATGGTTTCACACCAAGTGCAGACTAAAGTGTTCTTGGAACTGGTGCCTATGTTAGTTGGGACATTCTAAAAGCCATTGAAAACCCCCTGGTGTCCCCTACTGGGAGAAAAGAGTAATTCAAGTCAGAGTGGATGTGGGGAAGGTTATTATCATAGAGGAGAAGAACCACCCCAAGCAGAAGACCTGGCACACTGTGCATGGCTATGACACTGGCTGGGTTCCACCTGAGGTTGGCATGGAAGAGGAGGACTGTGTCTACGACCCAAAGATAGTGAAAGGTCATGGAGATAATTGGAAAGAACTTGTAAGTTTGAAAGACTGTTGAAATACATTGCAAACCATTTTTCTTGTCATTACCTGCAATGGTATGGGGTGGTACGTGACAACTTCACAGTAGAGCAGTGATTCCATTTGGTGATGAATTCTACAAAATCAGACAAACACACTCTTTAAAAAAAAAATAAAGTAAATCATTTTGCCTCCAATTTTGAATAATGTATCCTACCTACGAATGCAATATCTTATATTTCAGCAAGAGTAAAGAGTAAAGTCGCCCCAGAGTATAGACACATCTATGCCATGTATCATGGAACAGTAAAACAACACGTCCAGGTGTCAAGCCTCAGTCGTGGACCTAGAGCCTCAGGCCCTCTGGAAGAGGAGACA
This sequence comes from Oncorhynchus masou masou, assembly GCF_036934945.1. Lineage (NCBI taxonomy): Eukaryota > Metazoa > Chordata > Actinopteri > Salmoniformes > Salmonidae > Oncorhynchus > Oncorhynchus masou. The sequence goes on from NC_088231.1 coordinate 18,212,794, forward strand.
GAGAAACGATGAGGGCTTTCATTTGACTTGAGGGGGAGAAAGAACCAGTGGAGGCAGCAACAAGCAGGTAGAAGGGGGCCAGGTGGGATTGGCCCAGGCACGTCTAGGAATCAGGCCACCAACAGGCAGGTAGAAGGAGGCCAGGTGGGATTGGGCCAGGCACGTCTAGGAATCAGGCCAGGGTGTCCTCAGTTGCGGTCCAAGAGTCTCCGTAAGGGGAGAAAAAGAAAAGACGAGTGTTAGTGAGAGCATGGCTAAAACCACAGTACACATCACAGTAGAGAATAATCTATGATGTTGCTGTGGACACTGGATAATCTGACACAAACACACACACACACACTTGTTTGACCTCGCTGTGATACTGTTAGCCTACTTATGTTACCTTTCTGAGTCAATTCAGGTAGCATTCAATGTCCTGCGTTTTTGTCAACCATGACAGCCAGCATTGTAAATAAGATAATCAGCCTCTGTGTCTGTTGATCCTTTCCCCTAATGTATTTTTCATGTCAGCCAGGCCCATCTTTTCAAAGAAATACAATTTAATTAAATTTATAGTTGAGTAAAATAAGCAGTTTTGTTCTGGTCACAGAATAATCCAGAAAATAGCGGCACTCAGGCAGAAAACCGACTTTGTCTTGAATCCATCAATAGCCTCGGCCTAGGTGTTTGGAGACACATATTGTACAGTATGTTATAATAAAAAATAAAATAAAAATTCAGGATGAAAAAACTTTCATTTTAAAATTAAAAACTAAAATCTCATACAAAGTAAGCTCAAAAGTTAATGGACATATATTTTAAAATAAGATCATTGAGAACGAACACCAAAATAAAAGCTAAACAGTAAGTAAGGGAGAATCGAATATTTCTAAAATGATGCATTCAGAAGAATATTTGTTATGGCATGGGGCCCATTGATTTTGATATAATGTTTGAGTCACTCAGATAGCATAAACCATGGCAAATTGTGTAGAATAGCAGGAAATTATCTTCACAACAGCTACATTTTGTCACTGTGACCAACACGACATTTTATGTTGGAGACTGCAACATTGGCCACGTTCATGACCACGCCCCGCCAACCCACCACCTAAATTATGATCCAAAAAAACCCTGGGCAGAAGAACAATATTCTCTCATTCTCTGCAGCAAGCGCGATGCCACATCCGTAGTCCGCATGGTCCTAAAGCCCCCCTGCATGATATTTTCGCCCAATTATTAGACCATCAAACGGTTCGGGCTGCACCCCGGGAAGCCTACCCCTAACAACGCAGATGGCTTGGTTATACTCCACTTGTTCAAGAAGTGTCTATTGATCTACATGGGAATGCAACCTCTTAGTCTCGACTGTCTGCTCGGGTGGAGAGAGGACAAAACACGATTAAAGGTACAATCTGCAATATTCAATCGCCATTACCCAGTGCTTAATTTGGACCGGATCCTGGCACCTTTCCGTTTTGGACGGTGTTGTGCCGGAACCTAATTGGCCAGACCCGGTACCTCTAGTGGCATGAACACTTATTTGAACTTTTCTCGGAATTGATCAAAGTTCATTCGAGTTGCCTCTTTACGGTTTGCCACATCCTTAGTCCATTGTAACCTATGTTTGAGACCAACGCTTGGCGGTGGCTGTGTGAGAAGCGCGCCAGTATCTCTCACATAAATTTAAATACATTTGCCAAAGTTATAGAATTACTGCTGTCTGTTCAGAAATAAATTAAATAATTCAGAATACCTCATCTCACCAGTGTTGCAATTTAGCATCATTTAATCAATAGCATTTTTTATTTATCTAGGCAAGCCAGCTGAGAACAAATTCTTATTTACAATGACAGCCTACCGATGAACAGTGGGTTAACTGCCTTGTTCAGGAGCAGAATAACAGATTTTTACCATGTCAGTGTAGGGATTCGATCCAGCAACCTTTCGGTTACTGGCTCAATGCTCTCACCCCTAGGCTACCTGCTGCCCCGAATCATAGCCCCGCGAAGGGTTTTGAATGAACTGCAGCATCCCTGATAAATTTAAATACATTTGCCAAAGTTATAGAATTACTGCTGTCTGTTCAGAAATAAATTAAATAATTCAGAATACCCTACTACACCATGAGAAGGCCTATAATTTAGCAACAGAGAATCAATAGCTTTTTTATAGTTTAGCTGTGGATTGTAGCCCAATAGCAAGGAACAAGGAATAGAACAAGGAATAGCCTACATTTGAGAAGGCCTATAATTTAGTAACAGAGGATCAATAGCGTTTTTTATAGACTAGATGTGGATTGTAGCCCAATAACAAGGAATATAACAAGGAATAGCCTACAGTTGGGAACAAGCAGCAAATATGTCTGGAAAAAAGCAGCATGCAGACAAAACAGGCCGTTCACAATATTTCAAATACAATCGAAGAAAAACAAAGGTTGGAAAGCAAATGGCTCCTGCTGAAAAGAGACGACTATGATGTAGGCTACCAAAATATTTAATCGACTTCCAAATATTGTTTTACAAGAGAGAGAGAGAGCGAGTGAGGTAGGCTTTTGGTATGAGCGCGTCCGCCATCTCAAGCAAGTGAGCTGCGCATCATTGGGTGAGTCAGTGAAACTGGAAAGCATTTTTAGGACTAAGTTCCTCTTCATATTGTAGCCTACAATATGTGTCTCCACACACACAGGCCTATGCTATTAATGGATTCAACACAAAGTAGTTTTTATTGATCTCATATTCTCAGTTTGTCAGTGTTAAAGTAACCTGCCATTTCGATCATGTGTGTGTGGTATTAAAAAATATTCTGCCAAAGTCTCTAGTCATGTAAAATGAAGGAGAAATTTATTTAGAAAAGTACTGCAAATAACGTATAGTGATTCAAGGGAATATTTTTTATTTAACGAGGCAAGTCAGTTAAGAACAAATTCTTATTTACAATGGCGGCCTACCACGGCCAAATCATGACGACGCTGGGCCAATTGTGCACCGCCCTAAAGGACTCCCAATCACGACCAGTTGAGATACAGCCTGAATTTCGAACCAGGGTCTGTAGTGACACCTCTAGCACTGAGATGCAATGCCTTAGACTGCTGCGCCACTCGGGCACTCTGGATTGGTATATCCACCATTGTTTTAAAGTAGGCCTAATGATATACACTGAGTGTACAAAACATTAAGGACACCTTTTTAATATTGAGTTGCAACTCTCATCTCTCCAGTATTGCAGTTCATCATGTATTTCTTTGTATGTGTGTTTTGTGAGTCCACCAGATCAGAGGCTGTAGGGATGACCAGGGAAGTTCTCGAAGTGCTTGAATTTGAAAATGTTCCTGTCCTGCTAAGCATTCAAAATATAACAACTACTTTTGGGTGTCAGAGAAAATATATGGAGAAGTACATTATTTCCTTTAGGAATGTAGTGAAGTAAAAGTTGTAAAAAAAAAAAAAAAAATAGTAATGCACAGATACTCCAAAATACTTAATTAGTACTTTGAAGTATTTTTACACCACTGATTCTTGCATTCTAAATAACAGGCTCTCTCACTATCTGGCCAGCTTTCTGATGAACAGAATGGCTTTAGGAAAGCCAGAGCATGTATAGAACATATCTCAACCACAGGAGGTTGGTGGCCCATTCATTTGGGAGGACTGGCTCATAATGGTTAGAGCGGAATAAGTGGAATGGTATGAAATGCATCAAACACATGGTTTCCACTGATCTATACTGTCTAGAATTCAAGAGAGAGAACCAACTTCTGAACAAAAACTTCCTGTTTTATTGATTTTCAGAAGGCTTTTTATTGGGTGAGTAGAGACCTCCTTGCTTTTAGACAAATTAAAATGGGAATTGATGGATTATTCTTTGATGCTATCAAAGCTCTTTATCTGACTCCAGTTGCCTGTATTTAGGTCAGTAACCTCAGTACTGGCTTGTTTCCAACCCCTTTACCGTGTAAAGCAGGGAGACACACCCTCGCCCACTTTATTTGCACTATATGCTAATGATTTAGCCCTACAAATCAAAAATGCTAAACTTGGTGTTGAAATTGCGGATATATTCCTGGGCATCTTGTTGTATGCTGATGTCACAGTTCTCCTTGCTTCCAGAATATGTAGAATATTGTTAATTTACGGTGTACTAAATCGACACTAGTGATGAATCAAGAGAAGATCCAGAAGGGTGTGCAGAGAAGTGGGCACGACCCCATTATTCTACACTGGGCTCTATAATTACCTTGGTTTCACACTGGATGAACACATGACCGTTGAAGACTGCCTTAGATCACTGGCAGAATCTGCAGGTAGAGCCTTGGGTTCAGGGTTTAAACCAAATGAAAATATATAAGGATCGGGCTTACTTTCAGCTGTATACATGTTGTGGGTGTCCAGTGATGGACTATGCTGCTGGGATGTGGGATCCAACGTGCTTACTATTTGTAACAATGTTCAAAACAGAGCCTTCTGTTTCTTGGAAGGTACAAACTGACTGGGGTTGGGAACCATGTGTACCATGGAACATCTATGGAAAAGACTGATAAATGTGCCAGAACACAGAATCACTAATAAAGTGTTAGACTGGGATCTTACTCATAACAATTCTCTAGCCCACGGAAAGTTATCTATTTTTTTGTGATATATTCTGGAACAAATTACTATGTGATTCACAAGGAACAATGGCCAGTTAATGTTTGGTGCAAACCTAAACTTAGAACGTACACTTTCACCAAAGAGAACTACACCCCTGAACCATTATGTCTGCCTGAGCCTAACGAAAATCCGACACCCTTCCTCTGACTATATAGACGGGTAGATTTAACAGAGCGCCTGAAGAGGAGACAATGTGACTACTGTGTGATCTTGGCGAAAACAAAATCTATTTAGTGTTTTATTGTCCTCTGTATGTCAATCTAAGACATGTTGTGTCTTGTAAAAATGGTGATGATAACCCTGAAGTATTCTGGTTAAGGGACAAGCAGAGGCTTGAATTGTGTTTCAGACAGGGCGTATTTTAGATGGCTCGGTTTGTCCACAATGCCTGAAGGAGAAATGTACTGTTTGTGTAGTGTGGCTAGATGGTAGCTGTACTGGGCATTGTTATTGCATGAGTATAGTTTGTCAGATGTTATTTAGTTCTGTCTTATTTCTGGACATAGGAGGCCCGAAAAAAAAATCAGACGGCCCACCCAAGACTTTTCTATGCAGGAAAAACCCTGCTGCTGTTAGTTTTCACGACAGCGGTGCGTGCAGTAGCTTGTTGTCATCAAACTGGTGTGGTGAGATCTCTTGATCCGTTGGAAAATGGTGACGGATGCTTATTTCAACGAGTGCTCCGTAGGCCATGTCCCAGTGGGCAGAGCGAAGGCATGTTGCACTGGGACACGTTTTAATACAGACAAATCATCTCATTCTATTTCTAAGTAACAGACATATCAATCAGAGAAACTATTTGTTCTCACTTTATAATAGAGTAGTCTGATTTTTCTGTCTGGCTGTGACGCTCTTTTCCTGAATTGTTAGGATTTTCTTGTGATCACAAACAAAACGACCCATTTTGTTCAAATAGATATCATTTGTTTTCTTTGAAAAGGTGGGCCTTTCTGAGAATAGAACATTCAGTTTTCTGCCTGAGTCTGAAGCTACCGCTATTCTCTGGATTATTTTATGACGAGAACAAAACCATTTATTTCACTCAACTAGAAATGGAAATAAAAAGGTGTTTCTTTAAAATGATGGCCCTGGCTGACATGGACTGTTCCCTCTCCCTTTCCCCCTTGTGGTTAAACAGGGCTGTTGGTTATTTACCAGGTAATGAGAAGTCAAAACAACTGAAGCAATATCTGGCTGTCATGGTTAACACAACCGCATGACATTGAATGTTACCTGAATTAACTCAGAGAAGTAACATAAATAGGCCTACAGTATCATTCGAGGTCAAACAGGTGTGTGTGCCAGATTATCCGGTGTCCACGGCAACATCATAGATTATTCTCTACTGTGATGTGTACTGTGGTTTTAGCCATGCTCTCACTAACACTCATCTTTTTAAGGTCTCCCCTCCCCTTGGACCGCGACTAAGAACACCCTGGCCTGACACACCTGGACATACGGTACCTGTCCCAATCCCACCTGACCCCCTTCTACCTGCTTGTTGATGCCTCCACAGGTTCTCGCTCCCCCTCAAGTCACTGATCCTTCTCCGCACACACACAGAAACCTGGATTCCATTACTTACCATGACGTCTTTATAGAGCATTATTATCATTAGTAGAGCATTATACATGGAAAAAGTTAGAGAAAATGGTGCCCTTTGGGACGCCTTCCGCCTGTTGAGCCCCGCCCTGCTTATTGTAAACCGTTTCTTCAGCCCATCCCCCCCAGTTAAGCAAATGAAGGAGAGGCTGTGACTATAATTGATGTAGTAAATGACTTTTCTTGTCAATGACTTTATTTGATGAACTTCCTTTATGGTGTGTGTCCCTTTTTTTGAAGGTCGAATAAAGCCAAGACATCCCTCTGTTCATTGATGGAATATTCAACAGACTGAACAGACTGTTGAATACTCCGTCATTAGTTGCATCATTAGTTGCATTGCAGTTGTGTGTGGTGATACTGCCATTCAGCCTCATCTAGCCTTGGTATGGAATAACTGATAACTGACAGGCTCAGACCAGATCCATAATGACGATAGGGAAAGTACTAACTCTTCAAGACCCTATGGTCTGATGGCTTTTGATGAAGACGTGATGATAAGTAATGGAATCCAGGGTTCTGGGTGTGTGCAGAGTGGGATCAGTTACTTGACGGGGGAGAAAGAACCAGTGGAGGCAGCAACAAGCAGGTAGAAGGAGGCCAGGTGGGATTGGCCACGGCACGTCTAGGAATCAGGACACCAACAGGCAGGTAGAAGGAGGCCAGGTGAGATTGGCCCAGGCACGTCTAGGAATCAGGCCACCAGCAGGCAGGTAGAAGGAGGCCAGGTGAGATTGGCCTAGGCACGTCTAGGAATCAGGCCACCAACAGGCAGGTGGAAGGAGGCCAGGTGAGATTGGCCCAGGCACGTCTAGGAATCAGGCCACCAACAGGCAGGTGGAAGGAGGCCAGGTGAGATTGGCCCAGGCACGTCTAGGAATCAGGCCACCAACAAGCAGGTAGAGGGAGGCCAGGTGAGATTGGCCCAGGCACGTCTAGGAATCAGGCCAGGGTGTCACACATCACAGTAGAGAATAATCAATGATGTTGCTGTGGACACTGGATAATCTGACACAAACACACACACTTGTTTGACCTTGCTGTGATACTATTGGCCTACTTATGTTACCTTTCTGAGTCAATTCAGGTAGCATTCAATGTCCTGCGTTTTTGTTAACCATGACAGCCAGCATTGTAAATAAAGAGATGTGCAGAAAGATACGCTGCCTCTGTTTCTGTGGATCCTTTCCCCTAATGTATTTTTGTGTCAGCCAGGCCCATCTTTTCAAAGAAATACAATTTGTTTTTCCATCTCTGAGTCAAATAAATTGTTTTGTTCCGGTAACCAGATAATCCGGACAATTGTGGTAAACAGCGCCCCACTCAGGCAGAAAACGTAATGTTCTATTTGAGCAAAAATAAGTCTTGTTGTGATCACAATAAAATCCTAATAATTCATGTAAAGAACGCGACAGTCAGGCAAAAAAATCTGACTGTTCCATCATAAAGTGAGAACAATTAGTTTTCCTGGTTGCTACTTGGAGATACTGTAACAGTAAATGAATAGATGACTGCCATAAACCTGTCTCCAATACAATCGCATAATTTACACAGACCCACTGCGGAATTTGAACAATGAATCTCTTTGTGAAAAGGTGTCTTATGGTCTGTTTTGTCAAGGAGGTCAACGTATTCCAAACACTGCTGGTAACCAGATAATCACGATAATTTTGGTAGTAAATGATGCCCCGCTTCTCGTATGTACATTGCAAACTGTCTGGACTCATTGGCATAAGCTACAGACGAACACAATTTGCATTTTATCGATGGCAATTTGAATGCACAGAGATACCGTGACGAGATCCTGAGGCCCATTGTCATCTGAATGGATTTGGAAGGGGAGAGAGAGCACAGTTAAACTTATGTAGACTCAATTAGCCTAGTTATCGTTACCTAGCTGAGCTTAACTAGCTTCTCTCGGTTTAATGCAGTCAAGACAGGTACTATGTAATCAGATGAGATGATGAATAACTAGCAATAAGTTAGCAACCAAATCGACTCATGTTGGTAAACTATCTCACTCCCCCTCCGTTCTCCCTTCTTCACTCAGACGCACACCTTCACGTCTCAGGTATAACAAAAATGACAAACTCTGCAAAAAAAGAAACGTCCTCTCACTGTCAACTGCATTTTCAGCAAACTTAACGTGTAAATATTTGTATGAACATAAGATTCAACAACTGACACATAAACTGAACAAGTTCCACAGACATGTGATTAACAGAAATGGAATAATGTGTCCCTGAACAAGGGGGGGGGGTCCTCATGGACTGCACCAGATTTGTCTTGCAGGAAATCACGCACAGAACGAGCAGTATGCCGCATGGCATTGTCATGCTGGAGGGTCATGTCAGGATGAGCCTGCAGGAAGGGTACCACATGAGGGAGGAGGATGTATTCCCTGTAACACACAGCATTGAGAATGACAACAAGCTCAGTCCGATGATGCTGTGACACACCGCCCTAGAACATGACGGACCCTCCACCTCCAAATTGATCAAATTTATTTATATAGCCCTTCGTACATCAGCTGATATCTCAAAGTGCTGTACAGACACCCAGCCTAAAACCCCAAACAGCAAGCAATGCAGGTGTAGAAGCACGGTGGCTAGGAAAAACTCCCTAGAAAGGCCAAAACCTAGGAAGAAACATAGAGAGGAACCAGGCTATGTGGGGTGGCCAGTCCTCTTCTGGCTGTGCCGGGTGGAGATTATAACAGAACATGGCCAAGATGTTCAAATGTTAATAAATGACCAGCATGGTCAAATAAAAATAATCACAGGCAGAACAGTTGACACTGGAGCAGCAGCACGGCCAGGTGGACTGGGGACAGCAAGGAGTCATCATGCCAGGTAGTCCTGAGGCATGGTCCTAGGGCTCAGGTCCTCCGAGAGAGAGAAAGAAAGAGAGAATTAGAGAGAGCATACTTAAATTCACACAGGACACCGGATAGGACAAGAGAAGTACTCCAGATATAACAAACTGACCCTAGCCCCCGACACAAACGACTGCAGCATAAATACTGGAGGCTGAGACAGGAGGGGTCAGGAGACACTGTGGCCCCATCGGATGACAACCCCGGACAGGGCCAAACAGGAAGGATATAACCCCACCCACTTTGCCAAAGCACAGCCCCCACACCACTAGAGGGATATCTTCAACCACCAACTTACCATCCTGAAACAAGGCCGAGTACAGCCCCTGTAATAGGGTTAGAGGCAGAGAATGAGAAAGAGGGGAACCGGCCAGGCAGAGACAGCAAGGGCGGTTCGTTGCTCTCGAGCCTTTCCATTCACCTTCACACTCCTGGGCCAGACTCCACTCAATCATATGACCTACTGAAGAGATGAGTCTTCAGTAAAGACTTAAAGGTTGAGACCGAGTTTGCGTCTCTCACATGGGTAGGCAGACCATTCCATAAAAATGGAGCTCTATAGGAGAAAGCCCTGCCTCCAGATGTTTGCTTAGAAATTCTAGGGACAATTAGGAGGCCTGCGTCTTGTGACCGTAGCGTACGTGTAGGTATGTACGGCAGGACCAAATCAGAGAGATAGGTAGGAGCAAGCCCATGTAATGCTTTGTAGGTTAGCAGTAAAACCTTGAAATCAGCCCTTGCCTTGACAGGAAGCCAGTGTAGGGAGGCTAGCACTGGAGTAATATGATTTTTCTTTTAGTTCTAGCCAGGATTCTAGCAGCCATATTTAGTACTAACTGAAGTTTATTTAGTGCTTTATCCGGATAGGCGGAAAGTAGAGCATTGCAGTAGTCTAACCTGGAAGTGACAAAAGCATGGATTCATTTTTCTGCATCATTTTTGGACAGAAAGTTTCTGATTTTTGCAACGTTACGTAGATGGAAAAAAGCTGTCCTTGAAACAGTCTTGGTATGTTCTTCAAAAGAGAGATCGGGGTCCAGAGTAACGCTGAGGTCCTTCAGTTTTATTTGAGACGACTGTACAACCATTAAGATTAATTGTCAGACTCAACAGAAGATCTCTTTCTTTCTTGGGACCTAGAACAAGCATCTCTGAGTTTAAAAGTAGAAAGTTTGCAGCCATCCACTTCCTTATGTCTGAAACACAGTTTTGTACGGCGCAGCGCGGCTCGGAACATACCGGACCAATTTTTCTCTCCGTGTCCCTGGATTTCAACTGCTAACTCTGGACATTCATACCTGGATCTCACAGCTAGCTAGCTGCTATCTGTGTGACTATCGGCTTTCGTCGATTCCGGAGCAAACATCAATTATTCCGGAGCTAGCCAGCTGAAGAGTTCCATCAATCACTCCTGGACTACAATTACCTATCCGGACCCGTTTTACTGCCTACGCGGAGCCCCACCGGGCCTTCACACCTGGACTGCCGACGTTATCTACCCGAAGGAGTTATCCGGCTGGCTCCTCCGTCGCGACGTTACCTGAACGCCCATCTGCGGCCTGCTAACCGTTAGCTGTCTTATCGGCTGCTATCTGAATAGACAATCGGACAATTTATTTATTTATTATTATTATTATTATTATTATTATTATTTTCTTCTTGGGCCTCTATAACTATATCTATTGTTTTTTTGTTTGTTGTTGTTGTGTGATTTGGATTAATCCCCTCTACCACACGGAACCCCACTAATCTACTGACGGAATGCAAGAGGTGGCTAATAACAGACCTCCATCCTATGCTACCGTTGGCCTGGCTAGCTGTCTAAATCGCCGTGACCACCAACCAACCTCTCCACTCACTGGACCCTTCTGATCACTCGACTAAGCATGCCTCTCCTTAATGTCAATATGCCTTGTCCATTGCTGTTCTGGTTAGTGTTTATTGGCTTATTTCACTGTAGAGCCTCTAGTCCTGCTCACTATACCTTATCCAACCTATTAGTTCCACCACCCACACATGCAAAGACATCTTCTGGTTTCAATGATGTTTCTCGAGACAATATCTCTCTCTTCATCACTCAATACCTAGGTTTACCTCCACTGTATTCACATCCTACCATACCTTTGTCTGTACATTATACCTTGATGCTATTTTATCGCCCCCAGAAACCTCCTTTTACTCTCTGTTCTAGACGACCAATTCTTATTGCTTTTAGCCGCACCCTTATTCTACTCCTCCTGTGTTCCTCTGGCGGTGTAGAGGTGAATCCAGGCCCTACAGTGCCTAGCTCCACTCCTATTCCCCAGGCGCTCTCTTTTGACGACTTCTGTAACCGTAATAGCCTTGGTTTCATGCATGTTAACATTAGAAGCCTCCTCCCTAAGTTTGTTCTATTCACTGCTTTAGCACACGCTGCCAACCCGGATGTTCTAGCTGTGTCTGAATCCTGGCTTAGGAAGACCACCAAAAATTCTGAAATTTTAATTCCAAACTACAACATTTTCAGACAAGATAGAACTGCCAAAGGGGGCGGTGTTGCAATCTACTGCAAAGATAGCCTGCAGAGTTCTGTCCTACTATCCAGGTCTGTACCCAAACAATTTGAACTTCTACTTTTAAAAATCCACCTCTCTAAAAACAAGTCTCTCACCGTTGCCGCCTGCTATAGACCACCCTCTGCCCCTGGCTGTGCTCTGGACACCATATGTGAACTGATTGCCCCCCATCTAACTTCAGAGCTCGTGCTGCTAGGCGACCTAAACTGGAACATGCTTAACACCCCAGCCATCCTACAATCTAAACTTAATGCCCTCAATCTCACACAAATTATCAATGAACCTACCAGGTACCTCCCCAAAGCCTTAAACACGGGCACCCTCATAGATATCATCCTAACCAATTTGCCCTCTAAATACACCTCTGCTGTCTTCAACCAAGATCTCAGCGATCACTGCCTCACACCTCCTCCCAGCTGCCCACTGCACTGAAGATAGGAAACACTGTCACCACTGATAAATCCAACCATAATTGAGAATTTCAATAAGCATTTTTCTACGGCTGGCCATGCTTTCCACCTGGCTACTCCTACCCCGGTCAACAGCACTGCACCCCCCACAGCAACTCGCCCAAGCCTTCCCCATTTCTCCTTCTCCCAAATCTGTTCAGCTGATGTTCTGAAAGAGCTGCAAAATCTGACCCCTACAAATCAGCCAGGCTAGACAATTTGGACCCTTTCATCCTAAAATTATCTGCCGAAATTGTTGCCACCCCTATTACTAGCCTGTTCAACCTCTCTTTTGTGTCGTCTGAGATTCCCGAAGATTAGAAAGCAGTTGCGGTCATCCCCCTCTTCAAAGGGGGGGACACTCTTGACCCAAACTGCTACAGACCTATATCTATCCTACCATGCCTTTCTAAAGTCTTCGAAAGCCAAGTCAACATACAGATTACCGACCATCTCGAATCTCACCATACCTTCTCTGCTATGCAATCTGGTTTCAGAGCTTGTCATGGGTGCACCTCAGCCACGCTCAAGGTCCTAAACGATATCTTAACCGCCATCGATAAGAAACATTACTGTGCAGCCGTATTCATTGATCTGGCCAAGGCTTTTGACTCTGTCAATCACCACATCCTTATCGGCAGACTCGACAGCCTTGGTTTCTCAAATGATTGCCTCGCCTGGTTCACCAACTACTTCTCTGATAGAGTTCAGTGTGTCAAATCGGAGGGTCTGCTGTCCGGACCTCTGGCAGTCTCTATGGGGGTGCCACAGGGTTCAATTCTTGGACCGACTCTCTTCTCTGTATACATCAATGAGGTCGCTCTTGCTGCTGGTGAGTCTCTGATCCACCTCTACGCAGACGACACCATTCTGTATACTTCTGGCCCTTCTTTGGACACTGTGTTAACAACCCTCCAGGCAAGCTTCAATGCCATACAACTCTCCTTTCATGGCCTCCAATTGCTCTTAAATACAAGTAAAACTAAATGCATGCTCTTCAACCGATTGCTACCTGCACCTACCCGCTTGTCCAACATCACTACTCTGGCGGCTCTGACTTAGAATACGTGGACAACTACAAATACTTAGGTGTCTGGTTAGACTGTAAACTCTCCTTCCAGACCCATATCAAACATCTCCAATCCAAAGTTAAATCTAGAATTAGCTTCCTATTTCGCAACAAAGCATCCTTCACTCATGCTGCCAAATATACCCTTGTAAAACTGACCATCCTACCAATCCTCGACTTTGGCGATGTCATTTACAAAATAGCCTCCAATACCCTACTCAACAAATTGGATGCAGTCTATCACAGTGCAGTCCGTTTTGTCACCAAAGCCCCATATACTACCCACCATTGCGACCTGTATGCTCTCGTTGGCTGGCCCTCGCTTCATACTCGTCGCCAAACCCACTGGCTCCATGTCATCCCTGCTAGGTAAAGTCCCCCCTTATCTCAGCTCGCTGGTCACCATAGCATCTCCCACCTGTAGCACACGCTCCAGCAGGTATATCTCTAGTCACCCCCAAAACCAATTCTTTCTTTGGCCACATCTCCTTCCAGTTCTTTGCTGCCAATGACTGGAACGAGCTACAAAAATCTCTGAAACTGGAAACACTTATCTCTCTCACTCGCTTAAGCACCAACTGTCAGAGCAGCTCACAGATTACTGCACCTGTACATAGCCCACCTATAATTTAGTCCAAACAACTTCCTCTTTCCCTACTGTATTTAATTTATTTATTTATTTTGCTCCTTTGCACCCCATTATTTTTATTTCTACTTTGCACAATCTTCCATTGCAAATCTACCATTCCATCGTTTTACTTGCTATATTGTATTTACTTTGCCACCATGGCCTTTTTTTGCCTTTACCTCCCTTATCTCACCTCATTTGCTCACATCGTATATAGACTTGTTTATACTGTATTTTTGACTGTATGTTTGTTTTACTCCATGTGTAACTCTGTGTCGTTGTATGTGTCGAACTGCTTTGCTTTATCTTGGCCAGGTCGCAATTGTAAATGAGAACTTGTTCTCAACTTGCCTACCTGGTTAAATAAAGGTGGGGAAAAAAATACAAAATAATAATAATAATATTTAAACCACTGTTCCCCGGTCGCGGATGACGTGGATGTTGATTAATGCACCTCTCTGATTTAGAGGGGTTGGGTTAAATTCAGTTGAATGCGTTCAGTTGTTTAACCAACTAGGTATCCCGCTTTCCCTTCCACATAATGAATCCATTTCTGTGCTTCCAAATAAAAAAAAACAACCGTGGGGGAGTGCGGATGATTTCAACACAGCGCCCCCTCACAGTCATCTAGTGTTTATATAAATAATTGGCGTTAATTTAAGAATTGCCCCAATGGTACAAATAAAGTTTGTTTGATGGATAAATTATAATGTATCTCAAAGTCTACAATCCATAACAAATTAGCCTCTAAAAGTTTCCCGACATTGTTTGAGTGAGATTATTGTTCTGAGACGAGAGTCCACGTACTGTACAAGTCATCGTATGACATTGGAGGAAGTGAAGGCAGCAGTTGCAAGATATAGTAATTTAGCCAGCTTATCTCAGATATATTTTTTTATCAGAGAAGATATGTCAGCAAGCATGCAAATTAAGGTAATAACGTTCTCTTGTTGAAATGTTTGACTTCTCGTGACAAACTGACCAATGCATTATGCACTAGCTATAATGTTACAATTCTACAGCGACACACGTGTCACATTATGCTAATATTAGCTAACCAGGATATAGCTAGTTCGCTAGCTAGCTATAGCTACACGGACAACGTTAAATTCAAATGTCTCAAGTATGAACATTACAGCTAGCTAACATCATGCTAGTAGGCATCCGCTAGCAGTCAAACTGTATCACGTATTTTACCACAGATAGCTACTGTAGAATGGTCATTGACATTACTCCACTTCGATGCACCTACCTAGCTATTAATTTATGTGACATGTCAAGAGTGTGACTAATGACATGTATATTCTTGCTAGATTGGAATCATTGGAGGCTCTGGCCTTGATGACCCAGACATATTGGAGGGAAGGACCGAGAAATATGTAGACACACCTTATGGAAAGGTAAGTTAAAATTCTAAATATTCTATGTGGTAGGCAGGCTGTCTCTGCTATGAACAAACAATCATGTGCAGCTTTGAGTGATGCACGATATCGACATCTCCGCCATTTTCTGGTTGCTAAAATTCAAATAGTTCTCCTAATTTCAGTGTGACAAAACTAGCATGTATAGTGTTGAATCATTGTACCATCCAAACCGCTGTGAAATATATTTTCCATAACCAAAAATATTTTATTTTCAGCTGTTTTGAAACTGGTGTACAACACCGAAGTAAAATACTCAAACTAAATTTAAACTCGAAGCATAGAAATGGCACACACAGAACAGATGTACCGCTTCTTAGACTTGCTTTCAATGAGAATGACGGATCCATTTATATGTGAATTTGGTTCGGTACCACAAAAATTACATATTGCAGCTTTAAAATGACAAGTGCCACCAATATTAGTCCTGAATGTGGCAATGCTTTCCATTGTGTACAGCATAGCCATTACTAACCTAATATTGGACGAAAGGAGCCTAACATTACTCCATAGGCCAAGGACTTTGTGTCAGGGTTCCCCAACTGGCAGGCTGAATTTAGCCCTCGGGTGTAATGTTAGGCTCTGAGCAACAACAAAAAAGTTTTGAAATTATGTTGTTATCAAATATATATTTTTTGGGCTTCTTGCGGTCAATTTGCTGTTTACAAATGATTTGTACTTAAAGGGAAAGGTGATGCCTAGTCAGTTGCACAACTGAATGCATTTAACCGAAATGTCTTTCTCATTTAACCCAACCTCTCTGAATCGGACGTCCACTTCATTGGCGCCCAGGGAAATTTTTGTTGTTTGGGGTTAACTGCCTTGCTCAAGGGCAGAACGGCAGATCTTTCAACCTTGCTGGCTTGGGATTTCAAACAACAACCTTTCGGTTACTGGTCCAACGCTCTTAACCGCTAGGCTACCTGCCGCGGTTATGTTCCGGCCCCCTGGCCATCCGCTAAAGAACTAGATCAATGGTCCCTGACATACATGTTCTGTTTAAAGGGCAAATTAGTTCTGGAAGCAAAAACCGCTAAATGCGGAATCTACATGTGAGCCAAGGAAAGCCCCCCAGCCAAACCCTTCCCTATCCCGGACGGCGCTGGGCCAACTGTGTGCCGCCCATGGGGCACAGCTGGCTTTGACACAGCCTGGGATTGCACCCCAGGCTGTAGTGGTGGTTAAAACAGTCTACAGTAAGTGTATGTTTTCCATCTGTGAAATAATTTGATGTGATATGAAAGCAGAGGGGTTTATGTTCCTGTAACCGTACCGCAATTGAGCCCCCCGAGTCTTAGATTGCTGTGCCACTCGGGAGGCTCAATTGTGGTATGGTTCTAGAAACCTAAATCCCTCTATTTGCATGTCACAAGAAAATATACACTTACTGTTTTAACACAGTTGCAGCAGACAGTATTTTTCAGTGACGACACATTTGTGGTGTCTGTCTTCCGTTTACACAGGTGTTTGGAGACACCGATAGTTAATTAGCACTCTGTCTTCTGTCTGTTTTCAGTAAACATGGAAATATGGCCGTGTGGGAACACTATAAAGTTGTGTATCAATTTAACCTTTAGTTTTATGCTTCCAAAACCGTACCGCAAAGCGATGCGTGTTAATTTTCAGACCGAGCGTAGTGGCTCTTAACAAAACTCCCCTCTACAGACGACGCCTTCGTCCAATTATTCTTATGTGTAATGGAACCGCGTCATTACACATAAGTCATTGGCTATCTAGTGTGTGTAAGCCTAACTGTTAAGGAAGTGTAGTTTGTCAACTGGAGACACACACAGTGTGTTGATATTGTGCAAAACTTATACAAAATGTGTAGTTTTTTTATTTGAAAGATTTTTCTTGGTGTTATGAAAGATAAGGGGAATATCGGGATAGGTTTCAAAACCAGTTTGAAAGTGATGTTTATTGACTTTTCTAAACGTTAAAACACAGCGACTGTAGTTCACATGGAGCCAAATGTGGACAAATGTAACCGAGAAGGGTTTTCCAGAGCTACATGGCCACGTACATTTACATAAAGCAAAATGTCCCTTGTCTCACGATTGTTGAATAAAATTATATTTGATTTTACTCTGCCGATTGTCCATGGAGTTGGTCCTTCAGCTGGTCAAACTTTTTGACAAAATATCCACTGGAAAGTATTCTTAAACAGACTTCAAAACGGGGGTCTCAGAGAATGTGTGACAATCAAGATGTTTGCTCATGCATGTGATGCATGTATGTTAACCAAAGTCTTGCAGGTGTTTACATGGTTTTGCGCATGTGTCAGGGGATCGAAATTTCAACGGCAGTAGCCAGGTATCACATTTTGACCAGCTGAAGGACCAACCGCACAGATAACCGGTAGGATTATGGAAAATATATTTCACAGGGGTTTAGATGCTACAATGATTCTCTACACTATACATTGCTTGTTTTGCCACAAACTAAAATTAGGCAAATTATTAGAATTTTAGCAACCAGGAAAGGGCGGCGTGATTCCCGCGTAGTGCATCTTTAAACTTAGAATTGTTTACTTGACTTTTATACACCTATAAATTGACTCCTTAAAATAATTTAGTCTGTCAAGTTTGCCACCGGCGTGCTGCTGTAGGGAAGTAAAGCAGAAGTCGAATCCATCACTTCCGTTGATTGGCTGTGTCCATAGCAACATTTTGAGAATGAGGTGGATACCAATAATTTGTATAACAGTCTGGTTTATTAGGCAACACCAATCTCTGCATTCCAGTGTAATGCCAATATTTTTTTACCAACTGAAAACTGTGCCTTTTAGATTCTACCTAATAACATCTCTTCTCTTTCCCCCCTGACAACCCAACCAGCCTTCAGATGCCCTTATAATGGGGAAGATCAAAAATGTTGAATGTGTGCTCCTTGCAAGGTAAGCAGTGGAATGAATTGGAGAATCTCAATTGCATTCTCTTTGCGTCCTCTCTCCTCACCTCCTTCTCAAACCCCATTGGAGGAGGATGATGCGAGGAGAGAGGACACGAGGAGTATGCAATTGAGATTCACCCGTGGAGAGATCCTAGGTGTACTGAACCAGATGAACTCCACCTTTGTTTCTTATGAATTTGTGCCATCTAGTGGCTGTGTTGCAATTTTAAAACATATTCTCTTCTCCAACACCCTATAGGCTAAACATTCCCCCAATACCAAATCCACCACTAGCCCTCTATAGTTAACTTATGTAGATGTCTAATAATCAGATAGGTATACTTAGAATGATTTTGTACTTTAAAAAAAAACAAACAGCTTGCCCTTTTTAGAAGTGGAGTTTGTAAACGTATTGCTTAGCCTACACATACAAATCCTTTCAGAGATACAGAAGTTTCTAGGGGAGTAGGTGCTATAGGAGTCAATTTAGAGATTCATTTTCAGCCTTTGGTAAACACTGAACTATTCACACTCCACATTATACTGGTCCCTAGGCATGGGAGACAGCACACCATCATGCCAACTGACGTCAACTACCAGGCTAACATCTGGGCGTTGCGAGAGGAGGGCTGCACACATCTCCTGGTCACCACGGCCTGTGGTTCCCTCCGGGAAGAGATCCAACCAGGAGACATCGTCATCATCGACCAGTTCATAGACAGGTGAGGGCCAGAGTTTCCTAGGCCTGGAGTCCAGGACTCACCGAAGGTAGAATCCAGGCTTGAAATGAGAATGAAAGCAGTCTGTTGGACATGGTGGTTGCCAGTGGTTAGTTCAGTTGTTCTTGTCTATTGAGTGAGTCCAAATCCAATGCTTCCCTGGTATATGTACTGTTATGTACACTGAACAAAAATACAAACGCAACATCTAAAGTGTTGGTTTCATGGGCTGAAATAAAAAATCTCATTGTCCCTACGCAACAAAAACGTATTCCTCTCAGATTTTGTCCACAAATTTGGTTACATCCCCATTCTCCTTAGCCAAAGATAATTGCAGGAATGTCCACTGGTGCTGTTGCCAGAGAATCGAATGGTAATTTCTCTACCATAAGCTGCCTCCATCTTCGTTTTAGAGAACTTGGCAGTACGTCCAACCAGCCTCACAAATGCAGACCACATGTAACCACGCCAGCCCAGGCTGGGCCTGGCTGCCAAGTGGGTGGGCCTATGCCCTCCAAGGCCCACTCATGGCTGCACCCTGCCCAGTCATGTGAAATCCATAGATTAAGGCCTAATGCATTTATTTCAATTGACTGATTCCCTTATATGAACTGTAACTCAGTAAAATCTTTGAAATTGTTGCATGTTGCGTTTATATTTTTGTTCAGTATAGATATGGAGTAAAAGTCAAACGTAGCCTATCTGTAAATGCTATAAATTGAAAGTGTAGATATTGTTTAGGTTTCTACCTACTTGATGGAGTATAAATTGAACGGTACATGTGTCATGGCAAAACAGAATGTTTGTAAAGCCATGGGGGTAGAATTACAGTCGGAATGACAAGTCATCAAGAGAGAATCTCAGTTATTTGAAGAATTATTCCCAAGTCACTATCTCTGAAATGGTCCGATATGGCTCAGACAAGGATTTCTTCATCTCTCAAACATCTTTCTCCTGTTTTAAGTTCAGACAGTGCGACATCTATCTCAACTGATAACATTTAAAAGAACTTGCAAGTTGTCCATTATTTTCCCTTCCAAACAGTGACTGATGCTGAGTGTGTGTACAGTATTCCAGCCTGGGGCAAGGCAACAACACAGGCCATGGTGTCAAACAGAAACAGACGGTGGCATCCAGGCTCACATTACTCATCTCTGAAGGCCACGTTCTCTGACTGGGATTTCTGATAGTCAACGACTCAACTATCATCCCACGTTCATCTGTTTCATTTCCTTATTCCATAAAAGAACCAATAAGAGAAGGAAAGGGATTGTGTGTCATGATTGGTGGATAGGCGATGCTCTGAAACGGACTCTGCACTGAGGGCCCGGGACTTGGCGTAGTACAGCTGCCACGTGTGTCACGTTGTGGCTAGAGCTGCGTCCTGAGAGGAAACCAACACTTGTTTTATTTTTTAAAGAACTGACAGGACTTATAGGGTTTTAAGGGCTGCTGGTTTGAAATGGGGGTTTCTGGGGTTTTTTGTTCAATATGTGGTTTTCTAGTTTCTTGTGAAGGAGGAGGACAGTGAGGTTTTGAACGAACTGAGACTTAGGATCTGATGAGGTTGTTCTGTTGACTGGCTGTTTGATACCTTTTTGTAGGAAGTGCTTGTATTACCTGAAGCGTTGTGGAATGTGCTTAGGGCGTGAATTGTGACATACCGAAAGTTCAGTGGGTCTATCCTCCATGTCGTAAGCTGTTTCTAAGGTTCGACTGTGTTTCAGTGAAAGCGATGAACTCAAGAGAAATAGGCCTAGGTGGAAGGTTGCATCACAAATTGATCTCATTTGAATAAGGATGCAGTGAGGGAATCACGGGCAGTAAAACCATCATGAATGTTCAGTTTTGAATGTTATCACCTTTGTGTCAGTCTATGGGAATACATTTCAGTAACAGGTCGTTTTAATACTTCAGCGTGAGTCATGTTTCCCACGGTTAGGATAGACCTCTGGACGGCCTTCAGTTGAGCAGCATTGTTTAGTCAACTGTGGCCAGATATATCACTTCAGCTCTAGGCCCGGAGAGGCAACAGCAGGGTCCCAACAGTCAGCGAAGCAGATTAGCATCTTGTTACTGTACGTACGTAGGCCTGCACCACACCTAGGAATCAACACACCATTCACAAGTGTCTCCTCTCTGGCCGTTCTCACTTTCATTAATAATGAAACAGAAATTAGACGCAGCATGTTCTCAGTAAGTTTGTCAGTAATCTCTGTTGGATGATTCCCAGTTGAAAAATTCCCTCTGTGCTTGTTCCCTCTGTGCTTGTTCCCTCCTGGTTCAAGGGAAGCTCCAACCACGATTTCAGAACTCTTATCTGGAAATGTTGCTGCCCTAAACACATGTGATGGCCATCAGTTGTAGCACTGATAAAACGTGCTGAATTTCAAGTTGTCTGGTGTCCCATTTTCTCTACTAGTAATAGACTAGACTATTCATTCTGGTGCACAAGCATTCATTGTTTTGATTGGATGGTATTTTTAGGACGATTATCCAATGTGTTTGCCTTAGCAAAGAAATACTGAATAAATGTAAGAAATAATGCATGCTCACCTATTTTACCCCCCCCCCCCCATCTCTAGATTCCAAGTTACCACACACAACTCTACCCATTATTCTATCAGAATGGAACATAACTCCTCTCATTGTCCTGAGGGTGCGTTGCTGCATTGAATTGAATTGTCAGTAGAATTCTATGCAATGGACCTTAAATTGAGAATGTGTTCATGAGGCAGTCCTGTTGATTTGAGAGTGCAGTGCACACAAACAGCTTTGTCTCCAAGCGCTGTCCGTTGTCCAGTAAGTCAAAACGTAGTGCCTTGAATGAGAAGTAACTGATCATTCCTGCACCCCTCCCTCGGGATTGCCACCTGACATTGACTCCACATCCTCTGTGCCTGACATTGACTCCACATCCTCTGCCGCTCTCAGAGAGACTATTCGTCATCACCTCCAATCCACCCATATGTGTTGTCTATTGATAGCCTACTGTTACAACAAGCAGGGGCAGTCTCTGTTGGGTAGAATGGGGAACTAACATGTGAGGACTTGTTCAGTCTTGTCCCGCTGCGAAGCATGTGACCCATCAGCATATTTCTGGAAGGGTTTACTTGATGATTACCTTAGTCAGGGAGTTATTTGTTTTGCCCCCTGCTCCTGGTCCAAACACTGTTGGCCTGTCTAGGTGAGCCAGGGTTTCTCTGCTCCGCCGGTTGGCTGCGAACATTAACGGTTCACCATGCCTCAGACAGTCTCTGTTCTCTCTCTCATTCACCACTGGAGCGTTGCACCACATTACAGTATGTGGTACTGGACAGCTGATGTGTAGTGCTAAGATGAGGTACATTTTCCAAACTACAATGAGTGAGCGATACAATACATAACTTAACTTAATTATAGTCTCTCTGCTTTAACTGACCGTAGCCAATGTTCCTCCTCGGGAGTCTTGTTGACATTGACAACAGTAGGTTATTTCTCAATCGTGGCATTTATGGAATATTCTACGCTCACGTTTTAGTTGGGTGGGGAGGGAGGGGTGGGTTAGTACGCATTTCCTGTATAGAATGGTCCTGGAATGCCATGCTGCCTCAGCATTTCTGGAATGTAAGGTCACTCTGTATGGTAAACCAACCTCACCGTTTAGTAGTTGGCTCATGCACACTCACTCTGGCTATGATGTACCGGTTCTTCTCAATGTTCTCCGTAACAGCTGATTTACTCTGTTAATGATGTTGACACTGGAGAGACTTGTTAGCAGAGCTTCACTGAGCTCTCACTGTGACACCCAAAACAGAAATGGGTCATTGTATGTGTTGTGTAATTTCAAGCCTCAGTAAGAAATCATCTCCATTTACTGGTGTGACCAAAGGACTCATTGTCTCGTGTCAGTGTCCCTACAGTCTTAATATGTGTTCCTCCTGTCAGTGTCCCTACAGTCTTAATATGTGTTCCTCCTGTCAGTGTCCCCACAGTCTTAATATGTGTTCCTCCTGTCAGTGTCCGTACAGTCTTAATATGTGTTCCTCCTGTCAGTGTCCGTACAGTCTTAATATGTGTTCCTCCTGTCAGTGTCCGTACAGTCTTAATACGTGTTCCTCCTGTCAGTGTCCCTACAGTCTTAATATGTGTTCCTCCTGTCAGTGTCCCTACAGTCTTAATATGTGTTCCTCCTGTCAGTGTCCCTACAGTCTAAATACGTGTTCCTCCTGTCAGTGTCCCTACAGTCTAAATACGTGTTCCTCCTGTCAGTGTCCCTACAGTCTTAATACGTGTTCCTCCTGTCAGTGTCCGTACAGTCTTAATATGTGTTCCTCCTGTCAGTGTCCGTACAGTCTAAATACGTGTTCCTCCTGTCAGTGTCCCTACAGTCTTAATATGTGTTCCTCCTGTCAGTGTCCCTACAGTCTTAATATGTGTTCCTCCTGTCAGTGTCCCTACAGTCTTAATATGTGTTCCTCCTGTCAGTGTCCCTACAGTCTTAATATGTGTTCCTCCTGTCAGTGTCCGTACAGTCGTAATATGTGTTCCTCCTGTCAGTGTCCCTACAGTCTTAATATGTGTTCCTCCTGTCAGTGTCCCTACAATCTTAATATGTGTTCCTCCTGTCAGTGTCCCTACAGTCTTAATATGTGTTCCTCCTGTCAGTGTCCCTACAGTCTAAATACGTGTTCCTCCTGTCAGTGTCCCTACAGTCTAAATACGTGTTCCTCCTGTCAGTGTCCCTACAGTCTTAATACGTGTTCCTCCTGTCAGTGTCCCTACAGTCTTAATACGTGTTCCTCCTGTCAGTGTCCGTACAGTCTTAATATGTGTTCCTCCTGTCAGTGTCCCTACAGTCTTAATATGTGTTCCTCCTGTCAGTGTCCGTACAGTCTTAATATGTGTTCCTCCTGTCAGTGTCCCTACAGTCTTAATATGTGTTCCTCCTGTCAGTGTCCCCACAGTCTTAATATGTGTTCCTCCTGTCAGTGTCCCTACAGTCTTAATATGTGTTCCTCCTGTCAGTGTCCCTACAGTCTTAATATGTGTTCCTCCTGTCAGTGTCCCTACAGTCTTAATATGTGTTCCTCCTGTCAGTGTCCGTACAGTCTTAATATGTGTTCCTCCTGTCAGTGTCCCTACAGTCTTAATATGTGTTCCTCCTGTCAGTGTCCGTACAGTCTTAATACGTGTTCCTCCTGTCAGTGTCCCCACAGTCTTAATATGTGTTCCTCCTGTCAGTGTCCCTACAGTCTTAATATGTGTTCCTCCTGTCAGTGTCCCTACAGTCTTAATGTGTTCCTCCTGTCAGTGTCCCTACAGTCTTAATATGTGTTCCTCCTGTCAGTGTCCCCACAGTCTTAATATGTGTTCCTCCTGTCAGTGTCCGTACAGTCTTAATATGTGTTCCTCCTGTCAGTGTCCCTACAGTCTTAATATGTGTTCCTCCTGTCAGTGTCCGTACAGTCTTAATATGTGTTCCTCCTGTCAGTGTCCGTACAGTCTTAATGTGTTCCTCCTGTCAGTGTCCCTACAGTCTTAATGTGTTCCTCCTGTCAGTGTCCCTACAGTCTTAATGTGTTCCTCCTGTCAGTGTCCCTACAGTCTTAATATGTGTTCCTCCTGTCAGTGTCCATACAGTCTTAATGTGTTCCTCCTGTCAGTGTCCGTACAGTCTTAATATGTGTTCCTCCTGTCAGTGTCCCTACAGTCTTAATGTGTTCCTCCTGTCAGTGTCCCTACAGTCTTAATATGTGTTCCTCCTGTCAGTGTCCATACAGTCTAAATATGTGTTCCTCCTGTCAGTGTCCCTACAGTCTTAATATGTGTTCCTCCTGTCAGTGTCCGTACAATCTTAATATGTGTTCCTCCTGTCAGTGTCCGTACAGTCGTAATATGTGTTCCTCCTGTCAGTGTCCGTACAGTTGTAATATGTGTTCCTCCTGTCAGTGTCCCTACAGTCTTAATATGTGTTCCTCCTGTCAGTGTCCCTACAGTCTTAATATGTGTTCCTCCTGTCAGTGTCCGTACAGTCTTAATATGTGTTCCTCCTGTCAGTGTCCCCACAGTCTTAATGTGTTCCTCCTGTCAGTGTCCCTACAGTCTTAATATGTGTTCCTCCTGTCAGTGTCCCTACAGTCTTAATATGTGTTCCTCCTGTCAGTGTCCCTACAGTCTTAATATGTGTTCCTCCTGTCAGTGTCCGTACAGTCTAAATATTTCCTAGTAACATGAGGACAAGGAGTTGTCTTTCTAAGCTTGCCTTTCCTCAGTGTAACGTTTAGGCGGTAGGTAGCTTCAGGGCCCGGGGTAGCACCTCGCAGCAGCCGGTTTCTGGGCTTGCTCATTTGAGCAGAGACTGGGTAGAGAGAGTGTGTGAGGGAGGGGCATGTAGAACTGGAATGTGGCCTGGGTGGAACCTTGACTCAGCGCCACAGCTCTGGAATCTGGAGGGCAGCTGCCTGTCGGCATGGCGACAAATGTTAAATGCTGGCTCAGTCCATCCTCACCACCCCTTGAAATATGAAATGTATAATCATGGTAGCAATTGAAATGAAACAGTTCAAAGATCATGGGGAAAATATTAGACCAAAGTTGAGGACACAACAGTTCTCCTGACACGAGACTGAATCCAAACATTACACTGTTATGTGCATTTTACATTTACTGTACTTTCCGCCACATTTGTTAATAACAATCCGATCATATTCTGGATACATTCAGTGACATAATAAGAATATTCCTGGAAAATGTGGGGTAGGTGCAACACAAGACAAAAAAATGACAAGGGTTTAAGTGAGCGGACTAACTGGTTTCTCCAAGTGGCCACACACCTTTCCAAAGTGTACACCGTTCATATGCAATTTCAATGCACTTTATGACGAGTCTTTTTTGAGCTCTTCCAGCTGTGCTGTTGAGGAACTAGAGCAGCACACTTGTAGTTGTTTGGAACACAGCCCTGCATCCCCGCCATCACACAACTAAGGTTTACGCAATCAAAAAACGGTCCATTATAAATCGCATCTGGGACAGGTGGGCATCATTTAAAAGCTGTTCTCTTGTCAACATGGCTAACATGATATCAAAGCGCAATTTATTATAATCCTCAACGTCTCATCTTTCAAAATACATTGAGTCCTCTTATTTACAGCATTTCCCTCACTCAAGACAATAAAACATGTGCGAAGGTTTCACAATTAGCAGGAGGTATGGGGACAACGTGTCAGTCAAACCCATACAGTGCTGAGCTCTGTCATTATATAACATGTTACTTGTACAGCCACTCAAATCTAATTTCGGCATTTATCAGTGCCCAAATCTGGTGCGAGTGTGCGAGTGTAACTAGTCGCCTCCTCCTCCTCTTAAGGATTTGGGGGGATTCCATGCAGTAATTTGCAGATTTAGTCCACATTGCTAAACAGTTTGGCTCGTTTCAATGTCTGCAGCCATGAAATATCTTATTTTATTCTCAGTTTCTATGGAGATTTGTTTGTCTTATGTATTGTGAGGGCCAGTTGTTGCAAAACACCGGCTTGTTATTAAAAGACCCTGATCCATTCAGCATGTATTAGTCATTGTGATGACAACTTGTGGATGAGAAACACTTTGTTTTTTGCTACAGTGACAGGATGAATGCCTTTCACATTCAGACACCATTGTTGCCACATTGCACAACTCTAACCTTGAAAGAGAGAAAAATACCAACATTTGCCGTAGAATTTAGTCACTCTGGGCCTACCCTGTAAGAATGTAGTCTACTTATAGGATCTTAGAATGTATTTGATAAAGGATTTTATGCACTGCGAGGAAACTAAAAAGTCAGACAGGATGTGAAGTGTTAAACGGTAGAGAAATTCTCCCAAGTTCTCATTTTTATCACCAGAATAACTGCCAGCAGGTACGTTCTTCTTGTTTTGCCCCCTGAATTAGACATGGTAGCAGAGTTCTTCTTGTTTTGACCCCTGAGTGAGACATGGTAGCAGAGTTGTTGAACCCAACCCTTGTCACTGACCTGTCATTTCCTGTGTGTCCTCCCTCCCTCCCAGGACGACAAAGAGGGCCCAGACGCTGTACGACGGGCGGCCCACTAGTCCTCCAGGCGTGTCTCACATCCCCATGGCTGAGCCCTTCTGCACCCGGACCAGGGAGGTCAGTGTCAATGGCCCCGTTCCAAATCAACCCCTGCCACTACAATGTAAATGTTGTAGTGGCGGGTGTTGCCTGCTGGGGAGTGAGTGAATGTCATGTCATTGGAACACAGGATGCTCGTGAGGGGAGGACTGCTCATAAATGTCTGGAACAGAGTAAATGGAATGGTATCAAATACTTGGAAACCATGGAAACTGTGTTTGATGTTCAATACTGTTCCATTCCTTCCGTATGAGCCTGTCCTTCCCAATTTAAGGTGCTACCAGCCACCTGTGCATTGGAACTTTTGATGGCTGTTTTTGGTGTGTAGTGAGGCTTTGCATAGCTACAATTATTTCCTTCTTTTTAAGTGTTCATAAAACACACAAACATGGGCATTGACAAAAACACTGACCACTCTCTCCTAGAAAATGACGTCACGCCTCTCCCTCCCCATGCCCAGGTGCTGCTGGAGGTGGCGCGCGGCCTGGGGGTGAAGTGCCACCCGCAGGGTACGGTGCTCACCATCGAGGGCCCTCGCTTCTCGTCGCGTGCCGAGAGCCTGATGTTCCGCCAGTGGGGTGCCGACGTTATTAACATGACCAGCGTGCCCGAGGTGGTCCTCGCCAAGGAGGCGGGCCTTTGCTATGCTAGCATCGCCATGGCCACTGACTACGACTGCTGGAAGGAGCATGAGGAGGCTGTGAGTTTTTTTTGTTTTGTGTGGAAATTCCCTCCCCATCGTATTTTTTTAAATTGATTGTATGCTCTGATGAAGGTCTTGCAACCAAAAGCTTAGCCTTATTTTTTATTTTTTTCACCTTTATTTAACCAGGTAGGCCAGTTGAGAACAAGTTCTCATTTACAACTGCGACCTGGCCAAGATAAAGCAAAGCAGTGTGACACAGACAACAACAGAGTTACACATGGAATAAACAATGAACAAGCCAATAACACAAACAATGCAATGACACAGTAGAAAAAAAGAAAGTCTATATACAGTGTGTGCAAAATGCAATGACATGTGTGCATTGATCCTAAGTGTGTGGAGATTTTATTCCATTACATATTTTATTGATAGGAAAGTTAGTATGAGAGGACAGGGAAGACAGGAAGAGAGCATCAAACACGCAGTGGGATGAATACACATCGACGCCCAGCGCCGACAGTGGCTTGCAGCCGCTAGTCAGCTACCCAGGCCGCAGGAAGAAGCGTTTTCCCACGTGTGTGTGTGTGAGGTTCTGTAACTGTTTCGAGGAGAGATGTTTTGGAATGTCCTCAATTTTAAGTTGCACCACAACACAGGTTATCTGGAAAATTGTTATGCAAATGCACCCGTTTCACTAAGATGACGCATTCATGTACTGCATGTGGTCAATTGTCTTGTTACTTGGTAATATGTCTTACATCCGCTTTCACAGCAGTTGGACATTTCCAACTGCAATATTAGGCAAAAAATTAGTGACTAAGAACTGAAATGCGTCAGAGCTTTTTATTTTTACCACAGTAAAACACTTACTGCTTTCATTTTTTCAAATTCTCGGGGCTCTGGACTTTTCCACCACATTCTTGACAAGGTGACATGACATTTTCCCTCACGTGGTCTTTAGAGTCAAATCAAATGTAGGTTAGAGGTCACCGTCAGTGAATTCCATGAACACTTTTCATAGAACGATTTCTCCCTGAATTTTGAGAACTAGCCTTTTTTCCTTAATATCCTGTGTGTAGTTAGTCACTTCTCCAGCAGTAAGAGCCATTGTTTGGTAGTGTGTCTAAAACGTCCGCGACATGAGGGCTGAAGTGACCGTTCCGTTTTACGGCTCTCTACGTGTACTCCAGCTGTCACACTGACCTAGAGGTTGTCTCAATCTGATTTAAATGCATTTATATTCGTACATAAACAAAGCAGGAATTACAAATGTCTCAAGTTAATAACTAAATAGTCACATGCCTTTGTCACAAAGCTGTAGAAAAGCAAATGCAAATAGTATTTTTCGGGATTTGAAATTGCACAATGACATTTTGTCTGGTATAAATTTCCTCCTCGTCAGCATTTTACAGGCAACTGTTTACGTTTCTAATTCTTCCGCCTGATTATTATATCCCTCTGAAGTACCACACACACACACACACACACACAACAGCTTCCGAGTGAGTGACTGTCACCCACTATCCAGTTGATAAATTATGTCTGGGGGAGGCTCGGCTTCCCCTTCCTAGTTCCTGCAGCTGACCTCCTGGCCACCCCTCCCCCCCTCCTGTTGCACACCCTCTCGCCACATCCTTCCGCCCTATCTACGCCTTCCCTCGCTGTGAGCCTGCCAGCCTCCGGTGTGTGTCCTGCCAGCTGAGGTTGAGTCACCGGTATACAGTTGTCCACAGGGCCTGAGAGATCACAACAAAACAGACCCTCAGTTCAGGGGTGTGTTCATTAGGGCACACAACAACAACACATGTTTTTTGCTGGTCACGTGGTCACTGTGCTACATTCCACAAAGTAACTTGGTCTTATGTTGTAGTGCATAATCATTAAAAGGTTGTATATGTGAATGTCCCTTGGAGTTCCATGGTAACATACTATCTTGGGTGGCACACCAACTGTATCGTCTTGTTATAAACGGCATGCTGTCTGGAGCTGCATGGCATTTAGCCTAGTTGACAGTGAGTGTAGGAACAATTTCTCTGAGTTCATCATAGTAGTTATCTCAATGTAGCCAATAATACATGTATGATTAGATCAAATTGTTTACATGTTTTGCTCCAATCTAAATGTTAATAGTGAAAAGGATTGCCTTATATCCTGCATTGCCTCAACCATGTTGATCTTATCCTGTGGAGTCATGGCTTTGTAGCCGTATGTATTATAATGGGTTTCTATCATTATTTACTGAACTGTAAGTAGCTATATGTAGCACATCTTGATGCAGCCCTTGCTTGGTCAAAAGTAGTGCACTAAATAGGTGACCAGGTGCTATTTGGGATATAATCTTGATGTCATTGGAGCTGCTGTGTCCAAAGTCTCCATGGACACATCACTCTCTGTCTGACAGAGATTGATACCACTCTCTGTGTTTCAGTTATTGTCATGTGTTGTCATTACCACTGATGGAGTGAAGGACAGAGGTAGGTAATTACACAACAAGCAAGGGTTTAACAGACCATTTGATTATCTTTAGTGATTTTTATACTCCCTTTTACTTGAGCTGTTAGCTATACCATGCTTTAAGGAGTACAGGTGTTTCATACCGGTCTTATTTTATAGTCTTATCTAAGCAAACTGTCCTATAGAAATCACTCCACGGGCTAGCTGCCAATGTTTAAAGAGGATGGGCCTAGCTTTCAGAGCACCCCGTATTACACCCTGCAAGGTGTAAATCCTAAAACGCATGAAGGCTCAAAACACATGGAAAACGTAGTATGAAATAAATGCCTGCTATTGAACCATGCTCATTGCGCACTCAAACTTAACCTGTAGGCTACAGTACAGTGTAGGATGTCTGTGTGAACTGGGCAAAGAGCTTTAATTCACTGATGTGTTTATTTTGTACCTCACAATATTTCAACTGAGGCTTGGGTTGAAAAAATAAATAAAAATTGCGCCCAAGTTCAAAATGAAGTTGACGTTCGAATGCGGTTGCTTGGAGACAATCACGAGACGGGTAAGAAGGGAAAGTGAAAGTAATGTTGACAGTCGCTCCAGGTCTTAACGTGTCCGACAGGCTCTGTGACTGTCCAGGCGTGGCACTACGATCTTTCACGATGACTGTCAGTTTACTGAGGTGAATTTTCATCAGCAATAGCAATGGGCGATAATATCATGGATTAAGTAAACGCATGTAATTACACAACAAGCAATGTAGTTGTGTGTTCAGGAGGGCGTTTTTGTTGTCAGTTTCCACAGATAATGATTTTTATGAAGCGCCTGCTTCGAACAGCCTTGGTTATACTGTAAAAACCAACTTTGAATATATATAAAAAATGTAACCCTTTAACTAGACAAGTAAGTTATTATTTACAATGACGGCCAAATGCAGCTTCGACTCGAACCAGGTACTGCAGTGGAGCTTCTTGCACTGAGATGCAGTGTCAGACCACTGCGCCACTCGGGAGATAATATTACTCTTATTAAAATGAAAGAGAAAAAATGGTGTAGCAGCCCAGATATTGACAAGAAGAAATTTACACATTTTTATTAATAACCTAACGTTTTGACAACGGTTTTTTATAAATGCGTCTCACATTGTGAGGCACCTCCTTTGGTCTTGTAAGTGTTTAATGCTGTCAGTCGCCATCTTTCTCCATATTCAGAATGTGACTAGAATTTACCGAGTTAAGCACCTCAATCCCAAAACGTATTCATTAAATGTATTTCCTGGCTGTACCAGGTCTGCGTCGACAACGTCCTGAAGACTATGAAGGAGAATGCTAACAAGGCCAGCAGTATCCTGCTCACTGCTATTCCCCTGATCTGCACCCAGGAGGACTGGACCCACACCATAAAGGCTCTGAAGGTAAGATTTACCATTGTAATGTACCCAGGTTCCTCTCTACAGGGGGGGGGGGGTTAAATAGAATTATGTATAATTAAACATTATTTATCCTCAGGCAATTAAGTGCTTTATTTTTTTCCTTCTTACCAAGTCAACACAGCAATGTACAACCATATGGGTTTGTAGGAGAGCTGGTGCTGTTCAGTGTCTTTCTACTAGGTCAAATGCTCAGTAAGCACATTCTCACTGAGTTACTCACTGCTGAGTCGGCCTGCATCCACATTGGACAGTTATTGGGTGATCAAATCAAATGTATTTATATAGCCCTTTGTACATCAGCTGATATCTCAAAGTGCTGTACAGAAACCCAGCCTAAAACCCCAAACAGCAAGCAATGCAGGTGTAGAAGCATGGTGGCTAGGAAAAACTCCCTAGAAAGGCCAAAACCTAGGAAGAAACCTAGAGAGGAATAAATGATGACCTGTCTTGATGCCTCCATGTTAGGCTTCTGGTCTGTATTTAAAGGGGATGTATTTTAGGACGTCTAGCTCTGAACCTACTGAATCCTGCTTATAGAACTAATGGAATAGTCCCAAAAGTGATAAGAAATAAATGCTATGTGAACCCAGGTCTGGTGTTCAAGGTGATTTCCCTCAGGACACCTGGCTCTGAACCGAATGAGCCATAATGTAAAGGCCCTTAGGCTTACCCTCGCTTAGTTATTCATCCTCAATGACAATTCAGTCAGTGAGATGGTGACTAATTTGACGTGCTAAACAGAAATTCCAGTATGGCAGTCTTCGTGACGCAAACACTCAAAACAAACGTATTAGTTTGTTTTACTAACAGATTGCGATATGTATATTTTCTAAACTGTTTTTGTTAGTACCTCTGCTACTATTTAGTGTGTGTTTGGTTTCTTTCAGACAACAGCCCAATCCTCAATAATGCTACCAAAACAACATTGAGAACCACCGAAAAGCCTCTCGCCACCCCTGTATATCAGAGAATGACTTGCAACACACCAGCCACCAACACCAACAATGGATTCATCTCTCTCTCGATTCCTCATCAGTGAATCACAAGAAAGTGCCTGATATGCATGTTTTCATTACTGTACATTTGCCAGGATTTCACAACACATTTGAGTAACATTACATCGTTTGCCAGAAGCATACCATTCTGCATCCCACTGCTGGCTTGCCTCTGAAGCTAAGCAGGGTTGTTCCTGGTTGTTCATGGATGGGAGACCAGATGCTGCTGGAAGTGGTGTTGGAGGGTGAATAGGAGGCTTTCTTCTGGTCCAAAAAAAGGTCCCAATGCCTCAGGGCAGTGATTGGGGAAATTTCCCTGTGTAGGGTGCCGTCTTTCAGATAGGTGTCCTGACTCTGTGGTCACCTAAAAGATCCCTGCTAAAATAAGGGTAAACATTTCTCTTTCTCTCTCATATATATATATATATATATGAGCCACTGTTTCACTGTTTGTATACTGTTCAGCCATGTTTTCATACTGTAGATACATTTTAGAATGTAACTATGCATTAAAGTATGTCTTATGTCTTCTGAAAGAAAGGTTAAAGGACTTGGTTGGTTGTTTTCATGGATTGTTTGTAACTGGTATGGTCTGTACATGTAGATCTATGACCAACAAGACTTTTGCACCGAGTATAATTTGAACAGGACATTCAATCAAAAGCAACTGCCACTTCCGTTGATAAAGCCTCAAGCCTGTTTATCCGGCTCTGGGGTGAAGTTTAGTTTAGGTACATATCTAGGATCAGCTTCCCCAATCCTAACCATTTAGTGGGAGAAATGCTAAACTGGCTGAACTGGCTGAAGACCAACTTCACCATACTGTTTTTCCACTTTGTTGCCTAGAAACAAGGTCAAACCACATTGTTGATAGATTTGTGGCTCTTTTCTCCTAATTATTAGGTGAGGGAATAGTGGATTCATGGCTCATATACTTTCCATAAAATAAAACGCCTTGTTTCATTAAAGACTTCCACTGAGGGCATTATCGATCTGTCTCATCATGTGACGGGATCATCTAAAACTATCTTCAAAACACTTCATGTTAACCTAGCATTTATTTTTACATGGATTCACAGCTGCAGTATTATAATGTGCTAATAGGGTTCACTTCAGGAAGTAGGCATAACAGTCAACATGATGGTGGATATTCAGTTATGATTGTGTTCGACTGCATGTACAGGTCAAATGTGTTTGCAAGTGTGACAAAATCAATAAAGTTATGTAGATTGGAAATGTGCTTTCATTTTTTTAAATCTGGAAGATAGGTTAAGGTTCTAGCTAACACTTGTTTGAAGTAACGCATATGGCTCAACATTGGACTTCCTGTCATTATGTTTGCATAATGTCACTCTGCTGTTACAAGTGAAATGATAGGTACTTTTGCAAAATGCCAGATGCTTATAAGATTCTTCCTTATCTCATCTTGGTACTGTACCTTTAGTGACAAGTTGTCACCATTCAAATACGTTTGACTCGGAGAAAGATGAAGATCAGGAAGTAGACTGACTAGAGGTAGTGAACATGATGCAGCTTAACTCACGCAAATAAATACTTTCAAATGACAAACTTCAAGAAGAGCACATGGTTTAAATATAGCCTCCTTTCAAAATAGACTAATGCATATATTTTACTATTTCATTATTAGGCTTGTGAAATTTGCTTCAAAATGTCCAATAACAAACATTGTATTGCCTCCCTCATGTTGGTCTACTAAATGTTTCCAATAAAAATGCCACTGCTAAAATGTATCCTCATGACAAATGTGATACTTTGTAATGACTGCTAGTGTTACAGCGGTCCAATAGGCTAGTAACATGATTTCAGTCAGACTGAGCACGAATGGCGGGGTTCGAAGCATTCATTCCTGCCTTGTTGATCGTGCATGCAACATTTCCAGTTATTTGTGGCTTCCCGCTGGCCTGGTGCGAAATGATAAGAGAAACTGCATGTGGCGTCATACGTCGACATCCATGCTTTGGTTATGCTTCTCTCATACACAAAACAACTGTATTTTGACCCCAAAATAGAGCGCTTTCTTTTGCTTTTACAATGGTATAGTTTATATTGACCTTTCAAATAAAATGTAGCAAAATGGCGGAACGATAAATAATTTATATTCAAGCAAAAAGTAGGCATATTAGGCCCATGAACCAAATTATTGCTTTATTAGTACAATGTACTATTTGAATTTTCAGGCGACGCCCACTTTGCTATCTACTCTTGTACAGTAAGTTACACACACAGTCTCATGAGTGTTTATTACACAGTGAAAAATAAATACGTTTAATGATATTGATTTTGAAATAACTGGGCTATTGTGTAGGCCCAGGGGTATTCAACTCTTACTCTACGAGGACCGGAGCCTGTCGGTTTTCTGTTCTACCTGATAATAAATTGAACCCACCTTGTGACCCAGGTCTAAATCAGTCCCTGATTAGAGGGGAACAATGAAAAAACTTAGTGGAATTGGCTTCGAGTTCCAGAGTTGAGTTTGAGGGGTGTAATCTATGTTAAATAAACACAATAGTTCTCGCAGCCTATCCAAACATTCGTTTCAACGGAACAAGAATTTTCCCATTATAGTAGGCCTAAATAAAAAGGTATGTTTAAGTTGTAAAAAAATAATAAGTAAATAGTTGGTTATCGAGCTGAAGAGACACACCTTATCTCACGAATGGACACGCTAATTCATTGTGGTCTAGATCCTTCCATTATTTAGATTATTTCCTTTATGAAAAGTTAAACATTTCGTTCAATGTCGATGCATTGTAGCGAAACTTATGGGTTTCAAATTGAGCTCCATAAATACTTAATTATAGCCTAAATTAATACATATTTAAGTAGGTAGGTCTACTTAAATAATTCAGAATCGAAGTGACCAACTTTAGGTTTGGCATGAAACAATGTTCTCTGAATTATTCCAAATCCAAACATCATCAGCTTTATATGCATGAAGTCCAGACACATTTCCAAATGTCCAATAACACTTGTCTTAATATAAACTATTATGGATTATTATCAAAAATACACAAATCCATACCCCACATTTTTACTTTTGGATTTCTAATAATTCGTTATTTTAGAAGAGTTAAATTCTAAAATAAGATACAAACTCATCATATAGGCCTAATGCAATTTGATAAAAACAATTATTTTTCCAATCAAAAGTTCAAACGGGTGTACTGAAGGTATCAATACCTGTGTGCTTTTATTTTTGGTAAATTCCTCACCTTATATTGTAGAGTATATATTTTCCTATAGCAACGCCAAAGCAGCCCATCTGTGATCATTACATGATTTAAAATAACAAACAAAAACATTACAACTTAACACTAAAAACAAATGTTACATGTACTTCTAAATCTTAAGCCTAATTAAACCGTTGATTAAGTGCATAATTGCAATACTCTTTGAGAGGCATAAATAAAACATTTTTTTATTATTTAAGTATTTAAGAAATGAATGGGTCTAGAATATACATCCGTATTCTATACAATAAAATCGTCACACAAATAAATAGAACGCATCTTTGATTTCACAAAGCCTTCAGAAACGCAACGACATTATGATGTCCACTTTCTATTGCCAAATCGATTGGCCGGCAGTTCCTATTGTCCCGGCTGTTCGGATCGGCGAGGAATTGGACAAGGATCTCTACCGTGTCCAAAAAACCCATCCTGGCGGCATCGTGTAACGGCGTAGTCCCAGTGTGTCGGTCTGCGATATTAGGATCCGCTCCTTGCATTAGTAACAACTGCGCCACTGGTGAACTGCCCATCATCATCACCTAGGAAATACAAATCAAGTGGATTTTACTGACAGATCTTCTGCTAGAATATTTCATAAATATGCCTATATTTGCCAGGAAAAGAATGTTGCCATGGTGTGTAATACGTTATTTAGAGGGGTATGTGAATAACACTAAATAATATATTTTGCCTATAGTTCAATCAGACCATAAAAGCGCATGCTTTTCGTTTCAGATTGTTTAAAGTGTTTTAACAATGTTGGTGCTGTTATTCACTTAACAATTTAATAACAATATAATAATGGATCTAAATGACAAAAAAAAACAGTTAGGCCCAACTGATGCTATACCATTGTTAAAGGGTATAAGTCGGCCTACAATTTCTTATGATTTCGATTTTACTTATTTTAATTGCAGCCACACCTTTCGTATTGTAGTAAACCTAAAAAGCATTAAAAATGTAGGGCTATCGAAGTTAAGGCCAAGTATAGATAGGAAGAGTCAGCCTTGGCATTTTGATAGCAGCCAGAGGACATTTTTTTTGTATTTTTAGAGTAAGTCATTAAATCTGAACATATTAATCATTTAAAATAAGATCTATCATGTTATATGGATAACTTTGGCCATTTTTGGGAGAGCAATTTTGAGTTTGGAAGGTTGGGTGTGGTGACCTGCATGCATCCTCCATTGCCCCGATATAGCTTACATTGGTAATGCCATGGACCATTTTGATAGAGTATAATATCGAATTATTTCTATGTTTATTTGAAAGACAAACTCATGGAAATATTTCCAACAATAGAAGTAACGATTTGGACTTCATAAAAGTTAATGGCAGGCCTATAGAAACCACGGGCAATTGCACACCATTCCCATCACTCGGTTCCTGAGGCGCAACAGACTAAACTATGACGCAAATAAAGCACATTAAAATATATAGAATATATAACAAAGGTCATATAGCTCCCATGCAAATAATTTCACAGTATGACATGCTATTCTAGTAATTTGTTAAGGCAGTTTATGTTTCCAACCTAAAATAGTCGATTTTTTTAAACAAAGCGGCATGGGCAGTCTGCAACGTTAAAATATTGATGACACCGTTGAATATTTACTCTCTTTTACAATAATCACGACACGATCTTAACCCATAAGCACGACGACTAGAGCGTAGCGCGAGACACTTACCTGCAGAGGTGTCCGTCCAAAGCAGTTTACACCGTTGACGTCCACTCCACTTTGTAATAGAATTTTAACACGATTGGTGTTGCCAGTCGCGGCTGCTGAGGCTAGATCATCCTCGAGAGGCATCGTCATGAGATAACACCGCTCGGCTCGTGTCAATAACAGTCCAGCACTTCACAGATTCCTTTGACAGGTAGCTTCACAATGTCAATATCCGGACATCTCGCGCAAAATTATATTCCTTCGAAAAAAGCCAAAACAGTCGTTGAGGTTTCCTCTTTCAGGCTTCATTCGCATGTAACGTGATAGAAAGATCCTCGGTCAGTTGGCTAGAATAAATTAAAGCGTACATCGTATGACCGATCAGACGGTAGTGTGTCTGGACTTGCCTGTGTTTTGAATTGCTGACGTCATTCTGCAGCAGATCTAACCAGTCGCGCATGCTCTTTTGGAGCTCTAAAGAACACAGTACCAGGAAGAGAGCGAGTTTGTTGACTGTAGAGTTTACAGTGGAAAAACAGTGGGTCAAATGCTTCGTCAAATCGTCTAAAACCAAGGTGTTGGATATCAATACGAAACCTATGCTGGTACAACGTCGTCACATTTGTTGTTATAAAATAACTGTATGCGCTGCAATCTACTGCTACAATGTATCACCGTCTCTGGCAGATATTATTGCAACGCGTGCCTTACTACACGCTCCGATAGTACAGAATGCTGGTTACACCCGCGTTATGACACAGCAGGTGGCAATCACCATAGAACTCAGCTGCTTTCTGTCTGTAGACCTATAGCCTCAATGTCAATACTATTGAGGAACATGTCTGTTTGCTATGGACCTATTGGTGTATTCAATAATGTAGGCTAAAGCAATTGTGCACGTTATATACTGAACGAAAATATAAACGCAACATGCAACTATTTAAATTGTTTTACTGAGTTACAGTTCATCTAAGGAAATCAGTCAATTGAAATAAATAAATTAGGCCCTAATCTATGGATTTCACGAATGGGCAGGGCGCACCCACTTGGGAACAAGGCCCAGCCAATCAGAATGAATTTTCCCCACAAAAGGGCGTTATTATACAGAAATACTCCTCAGTTTCATCAGCTGCCCGGGTGGGTGGTCTCAGACCATAAGTCAGGTGTAGAAGCAGGATGTGGAGGTCCTGGGCTTTCAAAGGCCTTGCAGTGCCTTCAGAAAGTATTCACAACACTTGACTTTTCCCACATTTTGTTGTGTTACAGAGAGAATTTTTGTCACTGGCCTACACATAATACCCCATAATGTCAACGTGGAATTATGTTTTTCAAAAATGTTGCTAATAAATTAAAAATGTAATGTTGAAATGTCTTGAGTCAATAAATATTCAACCGCTTTGTTAAGGCAAACCTAAATAAGGTCAAGAGTAAAAATGTGCTTAACAAGTCACATAATAAGTTAGGGTTAGGACTCAGTCTGTGTGCAATATAGTGTTTAACATGATTTCTGAATGACTACCTCATCTCTGTACCCCACACATAAAAGTATCTGTAAGGTCCCTCAGTCGAGCAGTGAATTTCAAACACAGATTCTACCACAAAGACCACAGAGGTTTTCCAATGAGGCAAGCTATTGGTAGTTGGGTAAAAAAAAAGCAGACATTGAATATAATTTTAAGCATGGTTAAGTTATTAATTACACTTTGGATAGTGTATCAATGCACTGAATCACTATAAATATTCAGGTGTCCTTTACTAACTGGAGAGGAAGGAAACCGCTCTGGGATTTCACCATCAGGCCAATGGTGACTTTAAAAAGTTACAGAGTTTAATGGCTGTGATAGGAGACAACTGAGGATGTATCAACAACGTTGTAGTTACTCTACAATACTAGAGCGAGAAGAAGGGAGCCTGTACAGGAATAAAATATTAGAAAACCTGCATTCTGTTTGCATCAAGGCACTGAAGTAATACGGCAAAAAAATCACTTTTTGTCCTGAATACAAAATGTTATATTTGGGACAAATCCAATACAACACATTACTGAGTACCACTCCATATTTTAAAGCATAGTGGTGGCTGCATCATGTTATGGTTAGGCTTGCAATCATTAAGTACTGGGGAGTTTTTCAGGATAAAAAAGAAATGGAATATAGCAGTGCACAGGCAAAATCTACACTGGTGTTGCTTACCAATAAGACAGTGAATGTTCCTGAGTGGCCAACTTGCAGTTTTGAATCAAATGTGCTTGAAAATCTATGGCAAGACCAGAAAATGGTTGTCTAGCAATGATCAACAATCAATTTGACAGAGCTTGAAGAATTATTTAAAGAATAATGGGCAAATGTTGTACAATCCAGGTGTGGAAAGGTTTTAGAGACTTAACCAGAAGGACTCACAGCTGTAATTGCTGCCAAAGGTAATTCTAACGTGTGTTGACTCAGTGGGTTGAATAATTATCGGATCAAGATATATTTTCATATTTACAGAGTATTTTGTGTAGATTGTTGACAAAAAAAGACAATTTAATCAATCCATTTGAATCCCACTTTGTAACACATCAAAATGTTGAAAGAGTGTGAATACTTTCTGAAGGCACTGTATATGCTACTGTATATGCTACTGTATATGCTACTGTATATGCTATATTCATATAGAAGCAGCAAGAGCAAAAACAACATTTTGGCTGTTAGTGTGTGTGATTCCACATTCTCCAGAAGGACCGGAAGCAATTTAAAGGACTTGACTTAGGGAATTTGCATTCACTAAATAAATAAAATCCATATGCAGCTCATCAAAGCAAAAGGGAAAATGTTTGTTTTTATTCGTCTAAGGCCAAAGTGGAATCTCTCGATCTTGAGAAGATTCTATGGTAGTGAGATTATTTTAACTGAGGATGATGATGATGATGAATGAAGAGTAAGCGTGTGTCAAGGCGCTCCCTGCCTTGTTGTCAGGTCTGTCTGGGTAAATGTACATTATGTGTTCTGTGTGGAATGCCATTGTGTTAATAGTCTGAGGGTTCGTGGCCTGTTGTAATTGAGGTTTGGCGTGGGCGGAGGTGAGTTGGTTTGGAAGTCCCCCTTCACTATTGCTGCCGCGCGCGAGTTCAAAAGGACTCCACCATACAATAAGGCCTAATTAAGTGTATAGGTCAAGCCCATTCGTGTACTGTAAACATCCAAACTACAGCAGGGTACACAACAGACATTCTTTTACACAGTCAGGAATGTGCTTTGAAGACAGTTAAACATTGAAGATCAGTTTTAATAACAGGCCCAGCCCCTCATCAAAGTGCTCTTACTGACTCGGCGGTTTTTCTCTATGGGGCTTGGATGCAGGATGATGACATCAGAGGGCTTTGAACTCCATGGTTAGAAAAATCTCCTCAGAACTAAAATGAACACATTTGCTTAGACAGGAGGACTTTAGATAGAAGCCTCTGTAATCGTTTAAGAGAAACTGCTTTTAAAGTGATAACTAGGTTGTCTTGGTCTTGGCCTTAACAATGAATGAAAGTATGTAAAAATGTGAACCCTCCTCCTGCAAATCCAATGTCCTGAATTCTATTTAAACCACGGCTGTGCTGAATATTCCCTAACATTCCCCTAACATCTTAGTGCTGCCTACTGCCCAATGATACAACACTTCCCAGACAAGCCAAGAAGGGGAATACCTCCATTCTGATTCCAGATGAATGATGTCACCTTGTCTGGGCTGTTATCTTGAAAGCCCCTTTCTATTGACCGTTTCACACCCTTCCAGCACTTTCATCCTTTACCACTTCAAAATAATCTCCAGCATTCGAAAGCATTTACCTTTATGAATTCTGAAAATTTGTACAGGAAAAGTGATTAGTAGTTGATTTCAGTTCTCAGTTTCAGTAATAGGTATAGTTTCTGTTTCCCGGGGGGGTTTCAGTTTGAATTGATCACAACATAGTTCTATAACAAACACGTAAGAGTGTGCAGTATGTGCGTTATTGTTTCAGTTGAAAAGAAGTGTTGTCAGAGATGCTTGTCTGACTGCATATGCTTGGCTTTGCCTCCACCCTGTGGGATCCCATGCTTCTACAGGCAGACAGAGACGGTATGAGCCAGCCAACTCTCCCACTCACCCTGACGAGACACACTGATGATATTAATAACCTCTTGTTTCTGGCGTATTAACCGTGCAACATATGGTATTTCACTATGCTCCGATGAGAGGAAGCCACTGTGCCCTAGTTCTACTTTCACATTGTTTTCATTTCTCATACTGTCCCTGGAGCTTATAGCCCACCCTGAATGATAGGAGTCATCCACAGACTAATCCTTTTACATTTGTGCCTTGCTCAAGGGCACATCGGCATATATATATTTTTTTACCTAGTCAGCTTGGGGATTTGAACCATTGACGTTTTGGTTACTGGATCAATGCTCTTAACTGCTAGGCTACCTGCCACCCCTAATCCTAAGGACTCCC
>NC_088231.1:18259649-18335892 GCF_036934945.1 Oncorhynchus masou masou
CCTACCCTGTTTGTATTTTGGATAATGTAAGATTAATTTAAATAAATAAAAAAAGTTTCCCAACAGTAATTAGAGTAGTTAATAATAACAGCGTTTTGAGTGTTCTCTCTGTTCACTTCACATTCTAGTTAGTAGATGGGCGCTAGTGGATTAGAGTGTGCCTTTCTCCACTTGATCTCATTGCATCATACACACATGACATGACTGGGTACAATGGTCTGTTTGTCAGGGCTGTCCCAGCTTGGACACAGCTGTTCCAGGGCTGGCTCATAGTGGAGTGCTGAGAGCACACGGCCCGCTCCCCAGTCACATGCACAGGGACGGAGCAACCACCAACCACCACCCACTTATGACTGGCCCCGGGGGCCGTGAGCCACACACAGGGAGAGAGAGAGAAGAGAGAGTTTTTATTTATTATCAAATGTAAACATTTTTTTCCCATGCCAATGAAGAACTTTGAATGCAATTGAATTGAGTGAGAGAGAAAGAGAAAGAGAAAGAAAGAGAAAGAGAGAGACTAACACTCCACACTACACAGAACAGTATTCATCCTCATTGACCCACGCACCACCCAACCAAGCACGCACTTAATTTTATAGCACACAAACTGTTATCACACAGAAGAGACCATGTCATTTTTAGTAAACGCAATACAATGACAATCATTTATCTTGTGGCCTGTTATTAGTGGTAACCGACTGATTTAAGAAGAGAAAGGCCAGTGTTGTTGTAGGAAGAATAATTTAGTAATAACCGACTGATTTAAGAAGAGAAAGGCCAGTTAAGAAGAATAACTGAATTTAAGGCCAGTGTTGTTGTAGGAAGAATAATTTAGTAATAACTGACTGATTTAAGAAGAGAAAGGCCAGTGTTGTTGTAGGAAGAATAATTTAGTAATAACTGACTGATTTAAGAAGAGAAAGGCCAGTGTT
Source organism: Oncorhynchus masou masou (assembly GCF_036934945.1). Taxonomy (NCBI): domain Eukaryota; kingdom Metazoa; phylum Chordata; class Actinopteri; order Salmoniformes; family Salmonidae; genus Oncorhynchus; species Oncorhynchus masou. The sequence goes on from NC_088231.1 coordinate 18,260,582, forward strand.
GTTGTAGGAAGAATAATTTAGTAATAACTGACTGATTTAAGAAGAGAAAGGCCAGTGTTGTTGTAGGAAGAATAATTTAGTAATAACTGACTGATTTAAGAAGAGAAAGGCCAGTGTTTAAGAAGAGAAAGGCCAGTTGTAGGAAGAATAATTTAGTAATAACTGACTGATTTAAGAAGAGAAAGGCCAGTGTTGTTGTAGGAAGAATAATTTAGTAATAACTGACTGATTTAAGAAGAGAAAGGCCAGTGTTGTTGTAGGAAGAATAATTTAGTAATAACTGACTGATTTAAGAAGAGAAAGGCCAGTGTTGTTGTAGGAAGAATAATTTAGTAATAACTGACTGATTTAAGAAGAGAAAGGCCAGTGTCGTTGTAGGAAGAATAATTTAGTAATAACTGACTGATTTAAGAAGAGAAAGGCCAGTGTCGTTGTAGGAAGAATAATTTAGTAATAACTGACTGATTTAAGAAGAGAAAGGCCAGTGTTGTTGTAGGAAGAATAATTTAGTAATAACTGACTGATTTAAGAAGAGAAAGGCCAGTGTTGTTGTAGGAAGAATAATTTAGTAATAACTGACTGATTTAAGAAGAGAAAGGCCAGTGTTGTTGTAGGAAGAATAATTTAGTAATAACTGACTGATTTAAGAAGAGAAAGGCCAGTGTTGTTGTAGGAAGAATAATTTAGTAATAACTGACTGATTTAAGAAGAGAAAGGCCAGTGTTGTTGTAGGAAGAATAATTTAGTAATAACTGACTGATTTAAGAAGAGAAAGGCCAGTGTTGTTGTAGGAAGAATAATTTAGTAATAACTGACTGATTTAAGAAGAGAAAGGCCAGTGTCGTTGTAGGAAGAATAATTTAGTGGAATCTAAAGTTAAGTTTGTTGTTTTCTGTGACAAGAAGACTGATGTTTTTTTATATTATAAACTGGGTGGTTCAAGCCCTAAATGCTGATTGGCTGACAGCCATGGTATATCAAATCAAATCAAATTTTATTGGTCACATACACATGGTTAGAAGATGTTAATGCGAGTGTAGCGAAATGCTTGTGCTTTTCGTTCTGACAGTGCAGCAATATTTAACAATAAATTCACAACGACTACCTTATACACACAAATGTAAAGGGATGAATAAGAACATGTACATATAAATATATGGGTGAGCGATGACCATGAGGCATTGGCAAGATGCCGTAGATGGCATAGAATACAGTATATACATATGAGATTGGTAATGTAGGAAATGTAGACATTATTAAAGTGGCGTTATTTAAAGTGACTAGTGATACCTTTATTAAATCTATTTATTGAATCTATTAGATTTATTAGTGGCCAGAGATTTGAGTCAGTATGTTGGCAGCAGCCTCTCTGTGTTAGTGATGGCTGTTTAACAGTCTGATGGCCTTGAGATAGAAGCTGTTTTTCAGTCTCCTGGTTCCTGCTTTGATGCACCTGTACTGACCTCACCTTCTGGATTATAGCGGGGTGAACAGGCAGTGGCTCGGGTGGTTGTTGTCCTAGATGATCTTTTTGACCTTCCTGTGACATCGGGTGCAGTAGGTGTCCTGCAGGGCAGGTAGTTTGTGGTGATGCGTTGTGCGGACCTCACTACCCTCTGGAGAGCCCTGCGGTTGTGAGCGGAGCAATTGCCCTACCAGGCTGTGTTACAGCCCGACAGGATGCTCTCGATTGTGCATCTGTAAAATTGTGTGAGTGTTTTAGTATCGTCTGCAAACTTGATGATTGAGTTGGAGGCGTGCATGGCCACACAGTTATGGGTGTACAGGGATTACAGGAGAGGATTGAGAACACACCCTTGTGGCGACCCAGTGTTGAGGATCAGCGGGGTGGAGATGTTGTTTCCTACCCTCACCACCTGGGGCGGCCCGTCAAAGTCCAGGACCCAGTTGCACAGGGCGGAGTCGAGAACCCAGGGTCTCAAGCTTAATGACAAGCTTGGAGGGTACTATGGTGTTGAATGCTGAGCTGTAGTCAATGAACAGCATTCTTACATAGGTATTCCTCTTGTCCAGATGGGATAGGGCAGTGTGCAGTGTGACCATATCAGACCGTATACCACGGGTATGACAAAACATGTATTTTTACTGCTCTAATTACGTTGGTAACCAGTTTATAACAGCAATAAGGCACCCCGGGGGTTAATGACGAGTTACGTTGTGCCTAAGAACAGCCCTTAGCAGTAGTATATTGGCCATTTACCACACCCCCTCGAGCATTATTGCTTAAAAATACGGGTGGGTCTAATCCTGAATGCTGATTGGTTAAAATCGTATGTTAAAATCGAATGCTGATTGGTTAAAGTCGGCTAAATCTATGACGTTAAAATGCCTGTTTATTCTGTTGCACCTGACTGCACAATCCACTGTCTCAACTCCTAGAACTCCTTATATACTAGACTATACAGGGAGTCAGCACCATGGACATAACATTTTACATTGCATTATTCTCTCTCTGCTCTTTGATCCTGTAGTTCAGCGGTTAACAATCGGCTTATTGTTCAAACGGTGAAGCTCTTCGATGAAGAGTGAAAACTAGCTCTACAAACACTTGCAGCTGTTTGTGTTTCCTGGTTGAAACAAGGCACAGACGGACATGAAGATAAACTCTTACTTCCAGAGTGAAAGGTGCATTAAAGTAGCATACTTTGCTTTTCCACCTGTGGGACAATGAATGACCCCACAGTCCGGTGACATCATTTCCTCATTGCCTGCTGACTCCTTGCACTCCATTTGATATTCTGCTTACACAAACATAAAACCATTGGCTTCATGTGCCCATAAAAGCCCCTATAGGGATTTCTCATTGGGATGTTATAGCTCCTGTGTGTGTGTGTGTGTGTGTGTGTGTGTGTGTGTGTGTGTGTGTGTGTGTGTGTGTGTGTGTGTGTGTGTGTGTGTGTGTGTGTGTGTGTGTGTGACACAGGTGGCATGAGGTCATTCAGCCTCCCAGCTACAATCTAAAAGCCTGTAAATCAACATGGAAAGCAAGGCTGTAAAGATAGAGGCAGGAGCACGACTCCCACGCGTGGCTCAACAGGTAAATGTCATTACAATAAGGCTATTGTCAACAACTCTTAGTAATGGTAGGTCTATACACCTATTAGTTATCTTCTATTATCATCAAGGTGGGAAAGACTGGTTCATGACTACAGTCCTTTTACAGTAGGCCTATTGGCTGCATATTGATACTGCAGTAAATTAAACTGGACCCATACCATTTCTTTTTGCCGTGCTTGGTATGATATTCATCGATCAAACAGGAATGGACAGGAAACATCAGGCCAGGTTATCCTGGGGCACGGTCCTAGGGAGGGGGAGGGAGAGGGTAGTCCTGGGGCAGGTCCTAGGGAGGGGGGAGGGAGAGAGAGAGGTAGTCCTGAGGCACGGTCCTAGGGAGGGAGGGAGGGAGGGAGGGGGAGGGAGAGAGGTAGTCCTGAGGCACGGTCCTAGGGGGAGGGAGAGAGGTAGTCCTGAGGCACGGTCCTAGGGAGGGAGGGAGGGAGGGAGGGGGGAGGGAGAGAGGTAGTCCTGAGGCACGGTCCTAGGGAGGGGGGAGGGAGGGAGAGAGGTAGTCCTGAGGCACGGTCCTAGGGAGGGAGGGAGGGAGGGAGGGAGGGAGGGAGGGAGGTAGTCCTGAGGCACGGTCCTAGGGAGGGAGGGAGGGAGGGAGGGAGGGAGGGAGAGGTAGTCCTGAGGCACGGTCCTAGGGAGGGAGGGAGGGAGGGAGGGGGAGGGAGGTAGTCCTGAGGCACGGTCCTAGGGAGGGAGGGGGAGGGAGGGAGGGGGAGGTAGTCCTGAGGCACGGTCCTAGGGAGGGAGGGAGGGGAGGGAGGGAGAGAGGTAGTCCTGAGGCACGGTCCTAGGGAGGGGGAGGGAGAGAGTAGTCCTGAGGCACGGTCCTAGGGAGGGAGGGAGGGAGAGAGGTAGTCCTGAGGCACGGTCCTAGGGAGGGGGAGGGAGAGGGTAGTCCTGGGGCAGGTCCTAGGAGGGGGAGGGAGAGAGGTAGTCCTGAGGCACGGTCCTAGGGAGGGGGAGGGAGAGGAGGTCCTGAGGTCCTAGGGAGGGGGAGGGAGAGAGGTAGTCCTGGGGCACGGTCCTAGGGAGGGAGGGGTAGTCCTGGGGCACGGTCCTAGGGAGGGGGAGGGAGAGGGTAGTCCTGAGGCACGGTCCTAGGGAGGGGGAGGGAGAGAGGTAGTCCTGAGGCACGGTCCTAGGGAGGGGGGAGGGAGAGAGGTAGTCCTGAGGCACGGTCCTAGGGAGGGGGGGGAGAGAGGGAGGGAGGGAGAGAAGTAGTCCTGGGGCACGGTCCTAGGGAGGGAGGGAGGGAGAGGGAGGGAGGGAGAGAGGTAGTCCTGGGGCACGGTCCTAGGGAGGGGGAGGGAGGGAGGGAGGGAGGGAGAGAAGTAGTCCTGGGCACGGTCCTAGGGAGGGGGAGGGAGGGAGGGAGGGAGGGAGGTAGTCCTGAGGCACGGTCCTAGGGAGGGAGGGAGAGGGAGGGAGGGAGGGAGGAGGTAGTCCTGAGGCACGGTCCTAGGGAGGGAGGGAGGGAGGGAGGGAGGGAGAGGGGTAGTCCTGAGGCACGGTCCTAGGGAGGGAGGGAGGGAGGGAGGGAGAGAGGTAGTCCTGAGGCACGGTCCTGGGGGAGGGAGGGAGACGGTCCTAGGGAGGGAGGGAGGGAGGGAGGGTAGTCCTGAGGCACGGTCCTAGGGAGGGAGGGAGGGAGGGAGGGAGGGAGAGGGTAGTCCTGAGGCACGGTCCTAGGGAGGGGGGAGGGAGGGAGGGAGGAGAGAGGTAGTCCTGAGGCACGGTCCTAGGGAGGGGGGGAGGGAGGGAGGGAGGTAGTCCTGAGGCACGGTCCTAGGGAGGGAGGGAGGGAGAGAGGTAGTCCTGAGGCACGGTCCTAGGGAGGGGGGAGGGAGGGAGGGAGAGGTAGTCCTGAGGCACGGTCCTAGGGAGGGGGAGGGGAGGAGGGAGGAGGGAGGGAGAGAGGTAGTCCTGAGGCACGGAGTCCTAGGGGAGGGGGAGGGAGAGGTAGTCCTGAGGCACGGTCCTAGGGAGGGGGAGGGAGAGAGGGTAGTCCTGAGGCACGGTCCTAGGGAGGGAGGGAGGGAGGGAGGGAGAGGGTAGTCCTGAGGCACGGTCCTAGGGAGGGGGGAGGGAGGGGAGGGAGGGAGAGAGTAGTCCTGGGGCACGGTCCTAGGGAGGGGGAGGGAGGGGGGAGAGGAGGGGAGGGAGAGTCCTGAGGCACGGTCCTAGGGAGGGGGAGGGAGGAGGGAGGGAGGGAGAGAGGTAGTCCTGGGGCACGGTCCTAGGGAGGGGGGAGGGGGGGAGGGAGGGAGAGAGGTAGTCCTGGGGCACGGTCCTAGGGGAGGGAGGGAGGGAGGGAGGTAGGGAGGGAGGGAGGGAGAGGGAGGTAGTCCTGGGGCACGGTCCTAGGGAGGGGGAGGGAGAGAGGTAGTCCTGAGGCACGGTCCTAGGGAGGGAGGGAGGGAGGGAGGGAGGGGAGAGGGAGAGAGGGAGGTCCTAGGGAGGGAGGGAGGGGGAGGGAGGGAGGGGAGGGAGAGAGGTAGTCCTGAGGCACGGTCCTAGGGAGGGGGGGGGAGAGAGGTAGTCCTGAGGCACGGTCCTAGGGAGGGAGGGAGGGAGGGAGGGAGGGAGAGGGAGGTAGTCCTGAGGCACGGTCCTAGGGAGGGGGAGGGAGGGAGGGAGAGGTAGTCCTGAGGCACGGTCCTAGGGAGGGAGGGAGGGAGGGAGGGGGAGGGAGAGAGGTAGTCCTGGGGCACGGTCCTAGGGAGGGGAGGGAGGGGGAGGGGGAGGGAGAGGGTAGTCCTGAGGCACGGTCCTAGGGAGGGGGGAGGGAGAGAGGTAGTCCTGAGGCACGGTCCTAGGGAGGGAGGGAGGGAGGGAGAGAGGTAGTCCTGAGGCACGGTCCTAGGGAGGGGGAGGGAGGGGGAGGGAGGGAGAGAGGTAGTCCTGAGGCACGGTCCTAGGGAGGGAGGGAGGGAGGGAGGGAGGGAGGGAGGGAGGGGTCCTAGGGAGGTCCTAGGGAGGGAGGGAGGGAGGGAGGGAGAGAGGTAGTCCTGAGGCACGGTCCTAGGTGAGGGAGGGAGGGAGGGAGGGAGGGAGGGAGGGAGAGAGGTAGTCCTGAGGCACGGTCCTAGGGAGGGGGGAGGGAGAGAGGTAGTCCTGAGGCACGGTCCTAGGGAGGGGGGGAGGGAGAGAGGTAGTCCTGAGGCACGGTCCTAGGGAGGGAGGGAGGGAGGGAGGGAGGGAGAGGGAGGGGAGAGGTAGTCCTGAGGCACGGTCCTAGGGAGGGAGGGAGGGAGGGAGGGAGTCCTGAGGGAGAGAGTGAGGGAGGGAGGGAGGGAGAGAGGTAGTCCTGAGGCACGGTCCTAGGGAGGGAGGGAGGGAGGGAGAGAGGTAGTCCTGAGGCACGGTCCTAGGGAGGGGGAGGGAGAGAGGTAGTCCTGAGGCACGGTCCTAGGGAGGGAGGGAGGGAGGGAGGGACTGAGGGAGGGAGGGATCCAGGGAGCGGAGGCAGACACGAGGAGGAATTGTCTGCTGCTCGACATGCCGCAGACCCTGGCCGTCCAAGTCTCCGACCTCACAAGACAGGTTCACCAACTCCACCTCGATCCACCGCCCACTTCCAGGGTTTCCGAGTCTCCGGAGCCCAGGATCAACAACCCGCCGTGTTACTCTGGGGAGCCCACTGAGTGCCGCTCATTCCTCACTCAGTGTGATGTGGTGTTCTCTCTCCAGCCCAACACTTACTCCAGGAGCGCAGCCCGCATCGCCTACGCATTTCTCTCCTTACCGGACGGGCGCGAGTGGGGCACGGCAATCTGGGAGGCGAGGGCTGAGTGTATTAACCAGTATCAGGACTTTAAGGAGGAGATGATACGGGTTTTTGACCGTTCTGTTTTTGGGGAGGAGGCTTCCAGGGCCCTGTCTTCCCTATGTCAGGGGAATCGATCCATAACGGATTATTCTATTGAGTTTCGCACTCGCTGCCTCTAGTGACTGGAACGAGCCGGCTTTGCTCGCTCGTTTTCTGGAGGGTCTCCTCGTCGAGGTTAAGGATGAGATCCTCTCCCGGGAGGTTCCTTCCAGTCTGGACTCCTTAATAGCTCTCGCTATTCGCATAGAGCGACGGTTTGATCTTCGTCGCCGAGCTCGTGGAAAGGAGCTCGAGTTCTCCGGCTCCCCTCTCCACATCACTGCCACCTGCCGCATCACTGCCACCCTCCTCCGCCGGCTCGGATGCTGAGCCTATGCAGCTGGGGGGTATCCGCATCTCGGCCAAGGAGAAGGAACGGAGAATCACCAAGGCCTCTGTCTCTACTGGGCTCCGCTGGTCATTTTGTCACCTCATGTCCAGTAAAAGCCAGAGCTCATCAGTAAGAGGAGGGCTACTGGTGAGCGCAACTACTCAGGCCTCTCCTTCTGGATCACGTCCTTTCCGGTCCATCTCCGCTGGCCCGGTTCATCTGCTTCCTGCAGTGCCTTGATAGACTCTGGGGCGGAGGGCTGTTTTATGGACGAGACCTGGGCTCGGGAACATGACATTCCTCTCAGACAGTTAGGGGAGCCCACGGCCTTGTTCGCTTTAGATGGTAGTTCTCTCCCCAAGATTCAGCGTGAGACGCTGCCTTTAACCCTCACTGTCTCTGGTAATCATAGCGAAACCATTTCTTTTTTAATTTTTCGTTCACCTTTTACACCTGTTGTTTTGGGTCATCCCTGGCTAGTGCGCCATAACCCTTCTATTAATTGGTCTAGTAATACTATCCTATCCTGGAATGTTTCTTGTCATGTGACCTGTTTAATGTCTGCTATCCCTCCTGTTTCCTCTGTCTCTTCTTCACAGGAGGAGCCTGGCGATTTGACAGGGGTGCCGGAGGAGTATCACGATCTGCGCACGGTGTTCAGTCGTTCCAAGGCCACTTCTCTCCCTCCACACCGGTCGATGACTGTAGTATTGATCTCCTTCCGGGAACTACTCCCCCGGGGTAGATTATACTCTCTGTCGGCTCCCGAACGTAAGGCTCTCGAGGATTATTTGTCGGGCTCGACGCCGGTACCATAGTCTCCTCCTCCTCTCCCCGCCGGAGCGGGGTTTTTTTTTGTTCAGAAGAAGGACGGGTCCCTGCGCCCATGCGTGGATTATCGAGGGCTGAATGACATAACAGTTAAGAATCGTTATCCGCTTCCTCTTATGTCTTCAGCCTTCGAGATCCTGCAGGAGCCAGGTTTTTCACCAAATTGGACCTTCGTAACGCCTACCATCTCGTGCGCATCAGGGAGGGGGACGAGTGGAAGACGGGCACGTCACTCCGTTAGGGCACTTTGAATACCGGGTTCTTCCTTTCGGCCTCGTTAACGCTCCAGCTGTCTTTCAGGCACTAGTTAACGACGTCCTGAGAGACATGCTGAACATTTTTGTTTTCGTTTACATGGACGATATCCTGATTTTTTCACCGTCTCTCTCGATTCATGTTCAGCACGTGCGACTGGGGCACGGTCCTCCAGCGCCTTTTGGAGAACTGTCTTTATGTGAAGGCTGAGAAGTGCACTTTTCATGCCGCCTCTGTCCCTTTTCTCGGTTCCGTTATTTCCGCTGAGGGCATTAAGATGGATCCCGCTAAGGTCCAGGCTGTCATTGATTGGCCCGGTCCTAAGTCACGGAGAGCTGCAGCGCTTTCTGGGCTTCGCTAATTTCTATCGGTTTCATCCGTAATTTCTCAGGTGGCAGCTCCCCTCACAGCCCTTACTTCTGTTAAGACGTGCTTTAAGTGGTCCGTTTCCGCACAGGGAGCTTTTGATCTTCTTAAGAATCGTTTTACATCCGCACCTATTCTTGTTACACCTGACATCTCTAGTCAGTTTGTTGTTGAGGTTGACGCGTCAGAGGTGGGCGTGGGGCCATTCGCGCTCTCTCTGGACGGCAAGGTCCATCCTTGCGCGTTTTTCTCTCATCGCTTATCGCCGTCAGAACGTAACTATGATGTTGGTAATCGCGTGCTCGCCATCCGCTTAGCCCTAGGCGAATGGCGACAGTGGTTGGAGGGGCGAGTTCCTTTTGTCGTTTGGACTGACCATAGGAACCTTGAGGTTCAGCCAAACGACTTAATGCGCGTCAGGCTCGTTGGGCTCTGTTTTTCGCTCGTTTCGAGTTTGTTATTTCTTATCGTCCGGGCTCAAAAACACCAAGCCTGATGCTTTATCTCGTCTCTTCAGTTCTTCTGAGGTCTCCACCGACCCCGAGAGGATTCTCCTGACGGGCGTGTTGTCGGGTTGACTGTCTGGGGAATTGAGAGGCAGGTAAAGCAAGCACTCGCTCACACTCCGTCGCCGCGAGCTTGTCCTAGGAACCTTCTGTTCGTTCCCGTTCCTACTCGTCCGGCCGTTCTTCAGTGGGCCCACTCTGCCAAGTTAGCCGGCCACCCCGGCGTTCGGGGTACGCTGCTTCCATTCGCCAGCGTTTCTGGTGGCCCACTCGGGGTGACGCGCGTCGATTTGTCGCCGCTTGTTCGGTCTGCGCGCAGACTAAATCTGGGAACTCTCCTCCTGCCGGCCGTCTCAGACCGCTTCCCATTCCCTCTCGACCGTGGTCTCACATCGCTTTAGATTTTATCACCGGACTGCCTTCATCAGCGGGGAAGACAGTTATTCTTACGGTTGTCGATAGATTCTCTAAGGCGGCTCATTTCATTCCTCTCGCTAAGCTCCCTTCTGCTAAGGAGACGGCTCAGATCATTATCGAGAATGTTTTCCGAATTCATGGCCTTCCGTCTGACGTCGTTTCCGACAGAGGCCCGGTTCACGTCTCAATTTTGGAGGGAGTTTTGCCGGATTGGGGCTTCCGTCAGTCTCTCGTCCGGCTTTCATCCCCAGTCCTAACGGTCAATCCGAACGGGCCAATCAGACTGTTGGTCGCATTTTACGAGTCTTTCTTTTCATAACCCTGCGTCTTGGTCAGAACAGCTCCCTGGGCAGAGTACGCCCACAACTCGCTTCCCTCGTCTGCTACCGGTCTATCTCCTTTTCAGAGTAGCCTCGGGTACCAGCCTCCGCTGTTCTCATCTCAGCTCGCAGTCCTGCGTCCCCTCCGCTCAGGCTTTTGTCCAGCGAGCGCACCTGGAAGGGGGTCAGGTCGTCACTTTGCCGTAATAGGCGCAGACTGTGAGGGCCGCTAATAAGCGTAGGACCAAGAGTCCTAGATATTGGGGTCAGAGAGTATGGCTCCACTCAGAACCTTCCCCTTAAGACAGCTTCTCGGGGCGGTTCATTGGTCCGTTCCGTATTTCTCAGGTCATTAATCCTGTCGCAGTGCGACTTCTTCTCCCGCTATCCGTCATGGACCCGGATGTCTCCTGTGTTAAGCCCGTTCTTCGCGCCCCGTCGTCCTCCCCCCCCCATCCTTGTCGAGGGCGCACCCATCTACAGGGTTCGTAGGATTTTGGACATGCGCCCTCGGGCCGTGGTCATCAGTACCTAGTGGATTGGGAGGGGTACGGTCCTGAGGAGAGGAGTTGGGTTCCCTCTCGGGACGTGCTGGACCGTTCGCTGATCGATGATTTCCTCCGTTGCCGCCAGGTTTCCTCCTCGAGTGCGCCAGGAGGCGCTCGGTGAGTGGGGGGTACTGTCATGTCTTGTTATGTCTGTTCCTGTCCTTTCTCTTCACTCTGTCTCTCTCTGCTGGTCTTTTTAGGTTACCTTCTCTGTCTCTCATTCTTCAGCTGTTCTACATCTCCCCTAACTAGCTCATTCACTCTTTCCCACCTGTTCTCTCTTCCCCCTCTGATTAGGTCTCTATTTCTCTCTCTGTTCCTGCTACTTTCAGTGTCTGATTCTTGTTTGTGTTTTTGATGCCAGAAGCAAGCTGTCGTCTCGTTTGCTTCCACCTTGTCCTATCCTGTCGGAGTCTGCCTGGCAGGTGCATCCTGCATTATACTAACGTTCTTTTTGTTCCATTGACTACGTTGGAAGAGGATTTATGCCATTCCTGTTTTTCGTCCTGAGGCACGGTCCTAGGGAGGGGGGAGGGAGGGGAGGGAGGGGCAGGGGAGGGAGGGAGGGAGGAGTCCTGAGGCACGGTCCTAGGGAGGGAGGGAGGGAGGGAGAGGTAGGGAGAGGCACGGTCCTAGGGAGGGGGAGGGAGGGAGGGAGGTCCTGAGGCACGGTCCTAGGGAGGGGGGAGGGAGGAGGTAGTCCTGAGGCACGGTCCTAGGGAGGGAGGGAGGGAGTCCTGGAGGGAGGGAGGGAGGGAGGGAGGGAGAGGGAGGGGTCCTAGGGAGGGGGGAGGGAGAGAGGTAGTCCTGAGGCACGGTCCTAGGGAGGGAGGGAGGGAGGTCCTAGAGGGAGTCCTGAGGCACGGTCCTAGGGAGGGAGGGAGGGAGTCCTGGAGGCAGGTCCTGAGGGAGGGGGAGGGAGGGAGGGAGGGAGGGAGGGAGAGAGGTCCTGAGTCCTGGGAGGGGGGAGGGAGAGAGGTAGTCACGGTCCTAGGGAGGGGGAGGGAGGGAGGGGTCCTAGGGAGGGGAGAGAGGTAGTCCTGAGGCACGGTCCTAGGGAGGGGGGAGGGAGAGAGGTAGTCCTGGGGCACGGTCCTAGGGAGGGGGGAGGGAGAGAGGTAGTCCTGAGGCACGGTCCTAGGGAGGGAGGGAGGGAGGGAGAGAGGTAGTCCTGAGGCACGGTCCTATGGAGGGAGGGAGGGAGGGAGGGAGGGAGGGAGGGAGGTAGTCCTGAGGCACGGTCCTAGGGGGGGAGGGAGGGAGGGAGGTCCTAGGGAGGGAGGGGGAGGGGGAGAGGGAGTCCTGAGGCACGGTCCTAGGGAGGGAGGGAGGGAGGGAGAGGAGAGAGGTAGTCCTGAGGCACGGTCCTAGGGAGGGGGGGAGGGAGGGAGAGAGGTAGTCCTGAGGCACGGTCCTAGGGAGGGAGGGGGAGGGAGGGAGGGAGAGAGGTAGTCCTGAGGCACGGTCCTAGGGGGGAGGGAGGGAGGGAGGGAGAGGGAGGGAGGGAGGGAGAGGGTAGTCCTGAGGCACGGTCCTAGGGAGGGAGGGAGGGAGGGAGGGAGAGGAGGGAGGGAGGGAGGTCCTAGGGAGGGAGGGAGGGAGAGGAGGGAGGGAGGGAGGGAGGGGGAGGGGAGAGAGGTAGTCCTGAGGCACGGTCCTAGGGAGGGAGAGGAAGGGAGAAAAAGGGAGAGAGGGAGAGAGGGAAGAGAGAGAAAGGTAGAAAGAGGAAGAGAGAGACAGGGAGAGAGAGGGAAATAGAGAGAGAGGAAGAGAGAGAAAGGGAGAGAGAGGAAGAGAGAGAAAGGGATAGAGAGGAAGAGAGAGAGGGGGAGAGAGAGAAAGGGAGAGAAAGAGAGAGAGAGAGAGAAAGGGAGAGAAAGAGAGGGAGAGAGAGAAAGGGAAGGGAGAGAGAAAGTGAGAGAGAGAGAGAGAGAAAAAGTGAGAGAGAGAGAGATGGAGAGAGAGAGATGGAGGGAGAGAGAGAGAGATAGGAAACAAAACAGAGGAGAAACAAGACCTAAACACTCTCCTATAATCCTGAATTAATCTGACTGGAGAGAGAGAGAGAGAGAGAGAGAGAGATGAGAGAGAGAGAGATGGAGAGAGAGAGAGATGGAGAGGAGAAAGAGAGAGAGATAAGAGGAGAGAGAGGAGAGAGAGAGAGAACAGAGGAGAAACAAGAGACTCTCCTATAATCCTGAGAGAAAGAGAGAGAGAGAAAGGGAGAGAGAGAGAGAGAGAGAAGGGGAAGAGAGAGAGAAAGAGAGAGATGAGAGAGAGAGAAAGGAGAGGAGAGAGAAAGAGAGAGAGAGAGAGAGAAAAAGTGAGAGAGAGAAAGGAAGAGAGAGAGAGAGAGAGAGAGAGAGAGAGAGAGAGAGAGAGGGAGGGGAAACAAAACAGAGGAGAAACAAGACCTAAACACTCTCCTATAATCCTGAATTAATCTGACTGGTTGTTTGTATCTGATTCCACAGTAGCAGGTAAGGATGACCAAATTATAATTTGACTTTTTAGAAAGTAGCTGATTAGCTACTTCATGTATGATAAAATCACATTGAAAAGATAAGACAGGCTGACTCTAGCCCCCGGCACATACAGGGGGTCGTGAGACACCGTGGCCCCTACCAGAGTCACCCCGGACTGGGTCAACCAGGCAGGATTTAACCCCACTCACCCTGCCAATGCACAGCCCGGGATGTCAACAGACCACTAACTTACTACCCTGAGAGAAGGCCGAGTAGAGCCCTGAAGATCTCCATCATACATGTCAAAACCATTTCCACAATACAATATTATTCAGATTCAGATAACTTTATTGTCCTCAAAGAGGCCATTCATTTTGCTGCAATCACAGTACATACAGACAAAATCACATATTAGAAAACGACAACATCAAAATAGCAAAGGATATTTACAAGCAAGAAGACTGGATGCAATTTCATAATACAAATGTCAGAAAAGGGTCTGCATGTACATGTGAATTAAAGTGCCCGTTATTGAGACGAGAGGAGATAGAGGTGGTCCGGTGTGGCTCAGTTGGTAGAGCACGGTGCTTTCACAGCCGGGGTCCATTCCCGGGGCCACACCCTTATGTCAAATGTATGCAAGCATGACTGTAAATCGCTTTGGCTTAAAGCCTCTGCTAAATAACATATTATTATTCCATATATAGGAGATAAGGTGAGATAAGATGGAGTATGTAAAGTAAGGGGAAGATAAAGTAAGTAGGGAAAAATAAAGTAAAAGTAGAGGACAGATAAAGTAAGTAGGGAAATATAAAGTAAGTAGGGAAAGATAAAGTAAGTATGGGGAGATAAAGTAAGTATGGGAAGATAAAGTAAGTAAGGAAAGATAAAGTAAGTAGGGGTAAGATAAAGTAAGTAGGGTAATATAAAGTAAGTAGGGGAATATAAAGTAAGTAGAGGAAGATAAAGTAAGTAGGGAGAGATAAAGTAAGTAGAGGAAGATAAAGTAAGTAGGGGTAAGATAAAGTAAGTAGGGTAATATAAAGTAAGTAGGGGTGAAATAAAGTAAGTAGGGATATATAAAGTAAGTAGGGAAAGATAAAGTAAGTAGGGGAATATAAAGTAAGTAGGGGAAGATAAAGTAAGTAGGGGAATATAAAGTATGTAGGGGAAGATAAAGTAAGTAGGGGAAATATAAAGTATGTAGGGAAAAGATAAAGTAAGTAGGGAAATATAAAGTAAGTAGGGAAAGATAAAGTAAGTAGGGGAAGATAAAGTAAGTAGGGGGAGATAAAGTAAGTAGGGGAAGATAAGTAGGGGAAGATAAAGTAAGTAGGGGAATATAAAGTAAGTAGGGGAAGATAAAGTAAGTAGGGGAAGATAAAGTAAGTAGGGGAAGATAAAGTAAGTGGGGATAAAGCTAAAGACAGTAGAGGAAGATAAAGTAAGTTCTCAGCTGCCGATAACATTAAGTATTGGGATCTGATAAAACCAGTATGGCCACTTTTGGTTGTGGGGAAGATAAAGTAAGTCCGGGAAGATAAAGTGATGTAGGGGTTGAAAAGAAGTATTATATACCCCAGAAATTAAGTAGGGAAAAGACAGGGAGACAATGACATAAAGTAAGTAGGGGAAGATAAAGTAAGATAGTATTGATGATAAAGTAAGTAGGGGAAGATAAAGTTGTAGGGGAAGATAAAGTAAGTAAAGATAAAGTAAGTAGGGGAAGATAAAGTAAGTGGGGTTAGCTATCTTCTCCCGTAGACAGTAGAGCACGTTCCAAATCGGTTCATCTCTTCTCAGCTGCCGCATCACATTACTTCCTCCATTGGATCTGCTCTTGCCAAAACCAGTCATGGCCACTTTTGGTTGTGATGGGCCATTGATACCAGCATCCCTCCTTCCGCTCAGCTCAGGATGATGTTGGTGGTTGAAAAGAAAGCTATTATACACCCCAGGAAGCTGAGGAAATTTAGTGAGAACGACAGTGAGACAATGACATGAAATCAGGATTCGGAAGGAACCTGACAGTATTGACCATGTATTGATGTATCTTAAATAGGAGAACAGTGACTTTGTTATGAGGGAATGGCATTGCTTAAACACTCCAAAAACGTGAGGTAATTTAGTTTGAAGACAAATCGCTGGTTCCTATGTCAGTTAGTGACCTTTCTTTGTCCAATAGTATTGTAATAGTGTAAAAGCTAATATACTGTATGTCCAATGAGTTGCAAAATGTTAAGAATCAGCCTTCTACCCTAATGTGTCTGTATTGATGCCAGTGCCATTGATACCAGCATCTCTACTACCCTACTCCAGACCATGTTACACTACCAGACCTTTACCCTACTCCAGACCATGTTACACTACCAGACCTTTACCCTACTCCAGACCATGTTACACTACCAGACCTTTACCCTACTCCAGACCATGTTACACTACCAGACCGTTACCCTACTCCAGACCATGTTACACTACCAGACCTTTACCCTACTCCAGACCATGTTACACTACCAGACCTTTACCCTACTCCAGACCATGTTACCCTACCAGACCTTTACCCTACTCCAGACCATGTTACCCTTTACCCTCCCAGACCATGTTACACTACCAGACCGTTACCCTACTCCAGACCATGTTACACTACCCCTTTTGGCCCGACCAGTTACCTAATGAGACCGTACATAGACCATGTTACACTACCAAAGACCAGTGTTACCCTACTCCACCGTCAAACCATGTTTACACTAAACAGACCTTTACCCTACTCCAGACCATGTTACACTACCAGACCGTTACCCTACTCCAGACCATGTTACACTACCAGACCGCTAACTAACTAACCAGACAGTGGGTGGTCCATGTTACTACTAGACCATACCAGTATTTAACAAAGTTCACCGTTACCCTACTCCAGACCATGTTACACTACCAGACCTTTACCCTACTCCAGATGACAAAGTGCATGAGGTGCTTACACAAAAGAGACCGTTACCACAAAGACCATGTTGAAACACAGAGACCCTACTCCAGACATGGCATTTACAGACCAGACCGATAGACCATTTACACTACCAGACCTGAGCTTACCCTACTGAGCCAGACCTGAGCTGAGCTTACAAACTGATGGGGTTTTTAAACCAGACCTGTGATAGGTTTACCCTATGAGACCATGTTACATTACCAGACCTTTACCCTACTCCAGACCATGTTACACTACCAGACCGTTACCCTACTCCAGACCATGTTACACTACCAGACCTTTACCCTACTCCAGACCATGTTACACTACCAGACCTTTACCCTACTCCAGACCATGTTACACTACCAGACCTTTACCCTACTCCAGACCATGTTACACTACCAGACCTTTACCCTACTCCAGACCATGTTACACTACCAGACCTTTACCCTACTCCATACCATGTTACACTACCAGACCGTTACCCTACTCCAGACCATGTTACACTACCAGACCGTTACCCTACTCCAGACCATGTTACCCTACCAGACCTTTACCCTACTCCAGACCATGTTACACCAGACCGTTACCCCATACACCAGACCATGACCATTTACACTACCAGACCGTTACCCTACTCCAGACCATGTTACACTACCAGACCGTTACCCTACTCCAGACCATGTTACACTACCAGACCATGTTACCCTACTCCAGACCATGTTACACTACCAGACCGTTACCCTACTCCAGACCATGTTACACTACCAGACCGTTACCCTACTCCAGACCATGTTACACTACCAGACCTTTACCACTCCAGACCATGACCATTACACTACCAGACCTTTACCCTACTCCAGACCATGTTACACTACCAGACCGTTACCCTACTCCAGACCGTGTTACACTGCCAGACCGTTACCCTACTCCAGACCATGTTACACTACCAGACCGTTACCCTACTCCAGACCATGTTACACTACCAGACCGTTACCCTACTCCAGACCATGTTACACTACCAGACCGTTACCCTACTCCAGACCATGTTACACTACCAGACCGTTACCCTACTCCAGACCATGTTACACTACCAGACCGTTACCCTATTCCAGACCATGTTACACTACCAGACCGTTACCCTACTCCAGACCATGTTACACTACCAGACCGTTACCCTACTCCAGACCATGTTACACTACCAGACCGTTACCCTACTCCAGACCGTGTTACACTGCCAGAAGTGTCCCACCACTGTCATCTCAGACTGACTTACTGCTAGGTAATGTTTGGTGTCTGTCTGGAATGGTTTCAGGTCAGCCAACGAGCTTGTTCTTAATGTTTCCTCTGTCTCTTTGGCCTTTGTCATGGCCAGTGGCTGTCTGGGGTCAGTTGTAAAGATGTGTGTGCCAGTCAATTTCCATAATGCATAAAAACTTGCCTCAGGCCCCCGGTAGGGTTCATTATTTACAGTGTACACAGTATGTACAGACACACGAAGACACGCACACACGAAGACACACACACACACCCACACACTCAGGGGCTGAGGCAGTGAGTCAGAGGATGTGCGGTTTGGTAGCATCCTGGTGAGGACAAGTGGCCGCACGGTGAACACACACACGCACGCAGACTCCCCCACACACACACACCACACTTCAGCGTCGGAAGTCAAACAGACATGGGAAAAAAAGATGTCAGGAGATTTCTAAAACAGCTGTCATGAGAGACACATAGCTTGGCATGTGAGTGAAGGACTTTTGATGTTTTAGCAATGAGGCCAATGGTTAACAATTGTTATCAGGGATCAAACGTCAACTTGGTTTCCGTGAAAGATAAACACATCTGGACTGAGAAGGACCTGAACACATAAGAGTCAGCACGTTGACCTGAGTACCAATAAAGAATCATCATGGGACACCTACAATACAATGCCATAAAACTTTATTGTCCATAAGTTACAGCGAACTACAGGAGTTTCGTTTCATATAGTCGTTTAAAAAAATAGATATATTATTGAGAAAACACTGTAGCAGTTACAGTTTAAACATAGAAGATAACATACATTAACATGATATTACACTTATAGATGTAAGACAACATGGGCCAAGTATGAAGTCCTAACAAACATATTATATGGCCATGTTTCATAACCACAGTACATAGATGTTGACGTGGCATCAGGCACTTTCACATTCTAGTCAGTTTGACAAGGACACGTTCTCTGATCACAAGTTCACCTCTTAATCCTTTTACAACGTCATAACAACAGCAATCAGTGAATGTGTGTGTGTGTGTGTGTGTGTGTGTGTGTGTGTGTGTGTGTGTGTGTGTGTGTGTGTGTGTGTGTGTGAGTCCTCTGTCTAACACCTTCCTATTTACAAGAAACCATAACTTCCACCAGACGCACCCACCCACACACACACGCAAGCATGCACACACACACACACACGCACACACACACGCACACACACACACACACACACACACACACACACACACACACACACACACACACACACACACACACACACACGCACGCACGCACGCACGCACGCACGCACGCACGCACACACACACACACACACACACACACACACACACACACACACACACGCACACACACACACACACACATACATTCACTGTCCAGAAAACTCAACATTCCAGTTTAGAGAAAATTAAATGTAACTTTGCAAAGTGATGATCAAATGAAAGTTATTCCCCCTCGTAAAATCTGATTGCTGTTGTTATGACGTTGTAAAACGATTAAGAGGTGAACTTGTGATCAGAGAACGTGCCCTTGTCAAACTGACTAGAATGTGAAAGTGCCTGATGTCACGTCAACATCTATGTACTGTGGTTATGAAACATGGCCATATAATATGTTCGTTAGGACTTCATACTTGGCCCATGTTGTCTTACATCTATAAGTGTAATATCATGTTATACTGTATATATGTGCTATCTTCCATGGGTATACTGTAACTGCTACAGTGTGTGTGTGTGTGTGTGTGTGTGTCTCCGTTTGTGTGTGTGTGTGTGTGTCTCTGTTTGTCTGTCTGTGTGTGTCTCTCTCTGTGTGTGTCTGTGTGTGGGTGTGTGTGTGTATCTGGTAAAAATGATGGTTTCTTTCCACTAGGAAGATGTTAGCCAGAGGACACTTTACTAAGACAGTCTGTGTGTGGGTGTGTGAGAGAAAGAGGAACACATTTTTTTTAGAAGAGCTTTTCACTGCTAGGGGTTATATGAGAACAACATTTAGACACCAACAACTATTCTGGGATTTTCAACAGGCAGCACATCTGATGTCCTGTGTATGTTAATTCAACATGTTCATTTATGTTTAGGACAACCGGTGTTGCCCTTTACATTCAGTTCCTTCTGTGTCTTGTATTTGAAAGAAAGATCTGGACACAGATACAGTGCCTTGCGAAAGTATTCGGCCCCCTTGAACTTTGCGACCTTTTGCCACATTTCAGGCTTCAAACATATAGATATAAAACTGTATTTTTTTGTGAAGAATCAACAACAAGTGGGACACAATCATGAAGTGGAACGACATTTATTGGATATTTCAAACTTTTTTAACAAATCAAAAACTGAAAAATTGGGCGTGCAAAATTATTCAGCCCCTTTACTTTCAGTGCAGCAAACTCTCTCCAGAAGTTCAGTGAGGATCTCTGAATGATCCAATGTTGACCTAAATGACTAATGATGATAAATACAATCCACCTGTGTGTAATCAAGTCTCCGTATAAATGCACCTGCACTGTGATAGTCTCAGAGGTCCGTTAAAAGCGCAGAGAGCATCATGAAGAACAAGGAACACACCAGGCAGGTCCGAGATACTGTTGTGAAGAAGTTTACAGCCGGATTTGGATACAAAAAGATTTCCCAAGCTTTAAACATCCCAAGGAGCACTGTGCAAGCGATAATATTGAAATGGAAGGAGCATCAGACCACTGCAAATCTACCAAGACCTGGCCGTCCCTCTAAACTTTCAGCTCATACAAGGAGAAGACTGATCAGAGATGCAGCCAAGAGGCCCATGATCACTCTGGATGAACTGCAGAGATCTACAGCTGAGGTGGGAGACTCTGTCCATAGGACAACAATCAGTGGTATATTGCACAAATCTGGCCTTTATGGAAGAGTGGCAAGAAGAAAGCCATTTCTTAAAGATATCCATAAAAAGTGTCATTTAAAGTTTGCCACAAGCCACCTGGGAGACACACCAAACATGTGGAAGAAGGTGCTCTGGTCAGATGAAACCAAAATTGAACTTTTTGGCAACAATGCAAAACGTTATGTTTGGTGTAAAAGCAACACAGCTCATCACAATGAACACACCATCCCCACTGTCAAACATGGTGGTGGCAGCATCATGGTTTGGGCCTGCTTTTCTTCAGCAGGGACAGGGAAGATGGTTAAAATTGATGGGAAGATGGATGGAGCCAAATACAGGACCATTCTGGAAGAAAACCTGAAGGAGTCTGCAAAAGACCTGAGACTGGGACGGAGATTTGTCTTCCAACAAGACAATGATCCAAAACATAAAGCAAATCTACAATGGAATGGTTCAAAAATAAACATATCCAGGTGTTAGAATGGCCAAGTCAAAGTCCAGACCTGAATCCAATCGAGAATCTGTGGAAAGAACTGAAAACTGCTGTTCACAAATGCTCTCCATCCAACCTCACTGAGCTCCAGCTGTTTTGCAAGGAGGAATGGGAAAAAATTTCAGTCTCTCGATGTGCAAAACTGATAGAGACATACCCCAAGCGACTTACAGCTGTAATCGCAGCAAAAGGTGGCGCTACAAAGTATTAACTTAAGGGGGCTGAATAATTTTGCACACCCAATTTTTCAGTTTTTGATTTGTTAATTTTTTTTTTAAATATCCAATAAATGTCGTTTCACTTCATGACTGTGTCCCACTTGTTGTTGATTCTTCACAAAAAAATACAGTTTTATATCTTTATGTTTGAAGCCTGAAATGTGGCAAAAGGTCGCAAAGTTCAAGGGGGCCGAATACTTTCGCAAGGCACTGTATACAATAGAGATGACCAATGAGGTTCTCCAAATAGAAATACAGATATACAATAGAGATGACCAATGAGGTTCTCCAAATAGAAATACAGATATACAATAGAGATGACCAATGAGGTTCTCCAAATAGAAATATAGATATGCAATAGAGATGACCAATGAGGTTCTCCAAATAGAAATACAAATATACAATAGAGTTCCCCAATGAGGTTCTCCAAATAGAAATACAGATATACAATAGAGTTCCCCAATGAGGTTCTCCAAGTTCCCCAATGAGGTTCTCCAAATAGAAAAACAGATATACAATAGAGATGACCAATGAGGTTCTCCAAATAGAAATACAGATATACAATAGAGTTCCCCAATGAGGTTCTCCAAGTAGAAATATTAGCTTCTTAGCAGCATCTTTACTTGTAGGTTAAATTATGAATTGGTTCAAGTAATAGGTTACAAGCCGAGACAGATGTTGGTAGACATCAGCACACATTATAATTATGGAGTGGATGCATTGTATGCATCACTGTACTTCTGTCATTAGAAACACATGGTAGAAAATGAACTGAAACCTGCCAGTGACTAGCTTAACTTATCCAATAAGAAACTCACATTTTTGTTGCAAAATATTTTCCATTGCAAAACGTTTCACTACAGTGTGCGCTATGCAGTAATGAATACGACCACGACTTGGGTGAGACCGTTGGGTGCATGATTTGACCACCAGAGGGCAGTAGTTAACCTGAAGTGAGGCCACTATGACTTTGGCTGCATCTCAATAGTTTTTCCTTGATGCTTTACTGTGCCATTTCGATGTAGTAGGAGCATATTTTGACAAGGAGATCCATATTCTGTATTTTATTCAGTAAGTCATGCTACATTGTTGTCACACGGTCTAGAGAGAACTTTGCATCTCCAGTATACTTCTATTCCTCAGACCTGATATTAAATACTTTAGGGGAAGGAAAGGGAAAGGGGGAAACCTAGTTAGTTGTACAACTGAATGCATTCAACTGAAATGTGTCTTCCGCTTTAGGTTAAGTTAGACTCTATCTGTTGACCAGAAAGAGGTCTGGTCTGGATGGTAATTGGTTCTGGTGTGTGAGCAGCTCTCCTCAGACTGATCATTTCTGTCCCATTCCAACAACCCTCCACCTCCTGTCTCCCCCAGGGGCCATATGAGATGTGTGGTGGGGGGAAACAAGAGAGCCTGCACAACCAGTGGCCCATGTAATGGAACGAATTGCAAAAATCCCTGAAGTTGGAGACTTTTATCTCCCTCACCAACTTCAAACATGTGCTATCTGAGCAGCTAACCGATCGCTGCAGCTGTACATAGTCTATTGGTAAATAACCCACCCATTTTCACCTACCTCATCCCCACACTGTTTTTATTTATTTACTTTTCTGCTCTTTTGCACACCAGTATCTCTACCTGTACATGACCATCTGATCATTTATCACTCCAGTGTTAATCTGCAAAATTGTAATTATTCGCCTACCTCCTCATGCCTTTTGCACACAATGTATATAGACTCGCCTTTTTTGTACTGTGTTATTGACTTGTTAATTGTTTACTCCATGTGTAACTCTGTGTTGTCTGTTCACACTGCTATGCTTTGTCTTGGCCAGGTCGCAGTTGCAAATGAGAACTTGTTCTCAACTAGCCTACCTGGTTAAATAAAGGTGAAATAAAATAAAATAAATAATAGAATGATGGAACGTGCAGGCACACACACACACACACACACACACACACACACACACACACACACACACACACACACACACACACACACACACACACACACACACACACACACACACACACACACACACACACACACACACACACACACACACACACACACCATAGCTTTAAAGACACCTGGATGGATGGTATCTGTTTGGCTCCCAGTGTTAGATCCCCCTTCATACCAGACCTGCTGAGTAATTTGACTAAACAGTAAACAGGCTCAGAGCAAGAAAACACACATTCACAACTCCAGTCAACAACATGTGACTTTATATCAGAAACAACTCCAGTGAACAATGTGATTTTATATCAGAAACAACACCAGTCAACAACATGTGATTTTATATCAGAAACCACACCAGTCAACAACATGTGATTTTATATCAATGAAACAACCAGTCAACAACATGTCAAAACAACAGTCAACAACATGTGATTTTATATCAGAAACAACTCCAGTCAACAACATGTGATTTTATATTAGAAACAACTCCAGTCAACAACATGTGATTTTATATCAGAAACAACTCCAGTCAACAAAATGTGATTTTATATCAGAAACAACTCCAGTCAACAACATGTGATTTTATATCAGAAACCACTCCAGTCAACAACATGTGATTTTACATCAGAAACAACTCCAGTCAACAACATGTGATTTTATATCAGAAACAACTCCAGTGAACAATGTGATTTTATATCAGAAACAACTCCAGTCAACAACATGTGATTTTACATCAGAAACAACTCCAGTGAACAACATGTGAATTTACATCAGAGCCCCGCATCAAATAGAACTTAGTAGTACCAAGTAATATACCTATAAATCCTTCCATGTGTAATTCCACTCAAGACTCTCTCTGCCCAATGATACAAAGCCACCATGTGTACTCACATGCACACACGCCATCTCCCTGTAGCTAGTTAAATAGGTGCACAGCGTCCTCTATCGCAGCTGAACAAACAGGGATTATCTGGGTTGGCCTGTGAATAGGAGTGGTGAATCTCAGCCGTTTATTTAGTGTCTCCCCAGGGTGGTAATTCACCCCATGTTTATTGGCCTTATGGGGAGGCGCAGCAGCTTCCTGGTATGTCATCTTCCTCCAAGAGGTCTGGGACAAACACCTGTCAGCAGGAAGAGGGAGGCGGAGGTGGAGGCAGGGATGTCTTATTAGAAAACGTGCTCCATCACGCCACATCCCACTGGGTACACACTGGTTGAATCAACATTGTTTCCAAGTCAGTTCAATGAGCCGTCGTGGAATAGACGTTAAATTGACGTCTATGCCTAGTGGGATGTGAATAGTGGGTGCACACACAAAGATACAGAGCCTTGTTACACCTTGTTAAGAATCCACTGACCACCAAGACTGACTGGTCATCATATCGTACTATAATCTATCATCAAATCTAATCAAAGTTTATTTTCCACCTGCTCCGAATACACAAACCAACAGTGCAGTTTTTAAGTAAAAAATAGGTATTAGGTAAATAACAGATAAGTAAAGAAATAAAAGAAGCTGTAAAATAACAGTGGAAGTGACAGTTGCAAGGCTCTATACAGGTGGAACCGGTACAATGTGCAGGGGATTTGAGGTAATATGTACATGTAGGTATGGTTAGTGACTATGCATAGATGATAAACAGAGAGTAGCAGCAGCGTAAAAGAGGGGTTGGGGGGTCGGGGGTGGCGGGACACAATGCAAATAGTCCGGGTAGCCATTTGATGATCTGTTCAGGAGTCTTATGGCTTGGGGGTAGAAGCCGTTGAGAAGCCATTTGGTCCTAGACTTGGCGGTACCGCTTGCCATGCGGTAGCAAAGAGAACAGTCTATGACTGGAGTGGCTATGAGATAGGCACAGGACTTTCAGATATCAGTCTAGCTGCCCTAACGAAGGTATCTCCACATGACAGCTGAAATACAGCCCATCCACTGCTCAGGTCTGGTGTGTGTATATAAACACAGAATATCATTTTCAGTAATACCACTAAACAATTAGAAATCATGAGCAATTATCATTAATGTGCTACAATATAGTGAACATTTTTCATGAAGTACAACTATATCCTTCCTATGGCTGTGAGCAGGGGCGCAACTTTGGTTTTAGAAGTGGGTGGGACATCATTATTATGATGTATTTTTTTATCCAGTCGGATAAACACTCCAAACAACCTACCCGACTGCTCGGAGGCGTCCACATGGTCCTAAAGCACACCGTTGCCTCGTTTTGTATCACATTTCAATGATAAAACCAGGGGGGTGGGGGGCAAAGATGGACCAGACTCAAGACATATCACTAAACATGTATGATATTGATGTGTTTATGTAGTCCACTAGATGGCACTGTGTTGACAGGGATCCCCCAGAGCAGCGTTTATTCCCTGTCTATCTAATTACACATTAGGCCTGTAATATGCCATTCCACAGCCATGGGTTTCAGATTAATGGCTTCCACTCACTCACTCCATCCCTCCCTCCTTTTTCTCCTTTTCCTCCCTCCATCCCTCCCTCCTTTTCTCCTTTTCCTCCCTCCATCCCTCCCTCCTTTTTCTCCTTTTCCTCCCTCCATCCTTCCCTCCTTTTCCTTCCTTCCTTCCTCCCCCCCCTTCCTCCTTTCCCTCCATCCCTCAATCCCCTCCCCCCCTTCCTCGCACGGTTCCGGCCAACTTCCCTCAATTACCGTCGGGGGCAGGCCACAGCACAGGGGAGGGTCTGCTGTGGAATGGAGGGAGGGATGGAGGGATATTGATGTGATGAGGGGAGGGGAGGTGACAGCGGCTGCCACGCCAGTGCAGCAGTGTATATGTTCAGAGATGCAATGTGTGTGTGTGTGTTAACGTGTGTGTGTGTGTGTGTGTGTGTGTGTGTGTGTGTGTGTGTGTGTGTGTGTGTGTGTGTGTGTGTGTGTGTGTGTGTGTGTGTGTGTGTGTTATGAGCCTATATAGTAATTGTGGACCAACACCATGACTGTTGTTGTTGTTTGTTGTCTGCATGTGGAGAGATGACAAATGGCTTGACACCCATGAAGGATGAATCTATTTCAATGATTGTACTACTGCTACACCTACTACGTGTAGGGAAAATGACCATGTGAATGAAATATATAGTGGGAAACAATAATTACCATGTTGTGACTTGACACATAAATACACTTGGATGTGATTTCAGTCTGTAGCTCTGGTTTGTGTGTGTTTTATAGTCTTTTGAGCCTCAACATGTATTCTGTCTCTGGCTCTGTCTGTGTGTAGGACTCCAAGGCTTTGTCTAAAAGCCTCAGAAAGCCAAGTCTTCAGCAGAAACCACTATTAACGCTTCTCATCACCAATGTCAGGTTGACTCCCCTTGTTGCACAAAGAAGAAAAAGAAGATCCCCTCCCTGTATAGGAGAACAGACTGGATCTCACACTAGGAGAGGAAATTGCTTCTCTTTTGTGGAACACTATTTTGTTTCTCGATCACAGTGAGTGGTGAGGAATCCCTATAGCGTTCTGGAGAGGAAGTGCAGGGGTGTGTGGTCACTTTCAGAGGGTGTGTGTATCTGGTGTGTGGTCACTTCCTCTTCCTCAGATAACTTCATTAAGGAGCCTGGTCATGCTGCCTGGCCCTGCATCTCTCGCTGACTGGCTGACAAAATACTTCATACATGAAATGTCTCATTTCCTGTCCTGGAGTGTGAATAATAGAATCATTTGACACAGCAGCTAGGTACCACACAGCTGGTTCGCCGCATGGAGAAGGAGGTTTCCTCCACTCAGAACTAGAAGAACTAGAGGAGACTGGTGATTGAAGAGGAGTAAAGATTTGGGGATGAAAGCTTTTGTTAAAAGCCCCTTGTTGTTACTTTGAGAGAGTGTATTTGTCAGTGGTGGAGCAGGGGGTGTTGGGTGGAGGGAGTAGAAAAGACATGTTGAGCTATGCCTGCATCTCATTTTATAGTTTCACCCGGAGAGTTTTTAGCTCCTGACTGATTGTTATGGTTCATCGATGTCAGCCCCCCCCCCCCGTGACGTGCCCCCCCCCCCCCTAACCGTGACGACAATGCAGTGCTAACAGGCAACTAAACATAAACAATAACCCATAACCCACAGGTGGAAAAAATGCTACTTAAGTATGATTCCCAATTAGAGACAACGATTACCAGCTGCCTCTAATTGGGAATCATACACAAACCCCAACATAGAAAATTAAACCTAAAACCCCACATAGAAATAATAAACTAGACTAAAACCCCTAGTCACGTCCTGACCTACTCTACCATAGAAAATACAGGTTTAAGACAGTGTGACTCCTCCCTCATGTCTGGTCCATTGTGGTCAGTCCTACATTTACCTAAATCACCCCTGCACTGAGTCTGAACCCATTAAGGCATGGCTCTCTCAACACACTGTCTGTGGGGTTGGATAGGGGTTCTGGGGGGAGGGGTGGGGGCAAGAGTGAGTGTTTTTTTGTGTCTTTGCTTGCGGATGACGGGGTATGACTGCATGTGTGTGTGTGTTTGTGTGTAACTGTATGACTGTGTGTGTAACTGTATGACTGTGTGTGTGTGTTTGCTTGCGGGTGACGGGGTATGACTGTATGTGTGTGTGTGTTTGTGTGTGTGTGTGTAACTGTATGACTGTGTGTGTGTGTGTGTGTTTTTCAGGGGGATATCAGGAGGTGCATTGTAGCCCCCCCCCCCCCACACACACACAGTAATTGAATAGGCTCGTCCTAGAATCCCTTATTAGGGACAATGGTAGAGACATGGGCAGCATGGTGAGGCACAGAGGCAGAGCAGAGTGCTCTTTTCAGAGGTAAGTGGGGAGCTGAAGGACAGCCGGTGAAAAAGCCCCCTGCCTCTCATGTGGCGTGCTCCACAAGCCTTAAGAGACCATTGTATTAGTGAGAGAGGGAGGGAGACAGGGAGGCAGAGAGGGGGAGAGAGAGAGAGAAAAGAGAGGGGGGAGAGAGAGAGAGAGAGGGGAGAGAGAGAGGGGCGAGAAAGAGAGAGAGAGAGGGGGGGTAAAGAGAGAGGGAGAGGCGAGAGAGAGAGAGAGAGAGAGAGAGAGAGGCACACACACTCACAGACATAATGCAGATTGCACACATACAATCATGTATACACACACATAAAGAAGAGAGAGGTAAGAGGAGAGAGATGGCCCTTCAGGAGATGGCCCTTCCCCCACCTCTCTTCCTTTCCCCTTTTCCCTCCTTCCACCTCATTGACTGATGTAACAGAAGGTGAGGCGCTGCACTGGAGAAACAAACAGTGACGCAAGAACGCAGCCCACGTCAGGAAAGCAAATATACACCTTCCTAAGCCATTCTGGAGCACTGTGTGTGTGTGTGTATTGTCTATGTGTGAGGTCTCCTAATGTGTGTGTGTGTCACAGTGTGTGTGTGTGTGTGTATTGTCTACGTGTGAGGTCTCCTAATGTGTGTGTGTGTCACAGTGTGTGTGTGTGTGTGTGTATTGTCAGTGTGAGGTTTCCTAACAAGCAGCCCTGAGCCATATAGCAGGTTAATATAGGTTGACTTTTGAAATCTGTCTGTGTCTCCTTCACATATTTGGTTGAAAAGAATATATGAATGGAAAGAAAATATTTTAAAATAATGTTTAAAATGATCTGGAAGAGATGCTTTGAAATATTAGAGGGCCTTTAGAATAAGAGTGGTATGTGGAACTCAAGCCCTTGGTCCACTTCATTAGGGCATGCAACAGAAAGCTTAAATTAGCTTTCTTATTGGCTAAGAATGTGTGGTCCCTACCCTTTTCAGTCTGTTTTTCCCCAATGAACACAGCCCGTCTGTTGGTTTTTCAATTGGAACTAATACCTTGTAACAGGCACAGGAGGTTGGTGGCACCTTAATTGGGGAGGACGGGCTCGTGGTAATGGATGGAGCGGTATAGGTGGAATGGTATCAAATACATAAACGCCTGAGAGACTTTTACTGGAAGGTTACCAGAAAGGTTTATCAGATCTCCGAAGTGTGTGTGTGTGTGTGTGTGTGTGTGTGTGTGTGTGTGTGTGTGTGTGTGTGTGTGTGTGTGTGTGTGTGTGTGTGTGTGTGTGTGTGTGTGTGTGTGTGTGTGTGTGTGCGTGCGTGCGTGCGTGCGTGTGTGTGTGAATCATATTTGTGCACACGTACACTACATGCCCTAAATTATGACGACACCTGCTTGTCGATCTCATTCCAAAATCATGGGCATTAATATGGTCCCCCCTTTGCTGCTATAACAGCCTCCACTCTTCTGTGAAGGCTTTCCACTAGATGTTGGAACATTGCTGCAGGGACTAATGCCACAAGAACATTAGTGAGGTCGGGCATTGATGTTGGGCGATTAGGCCTGGCTCACAGTCAGCGTTCCAATTCATCCCAAAGATGTTTGATGGGGTTGAGGTCAGTGCTTTTTTACGCGATACGTGCATCAGCACTTGTCTGTCCCGTTCTGTGAGCTTGTGCGGCTTACCACTTAACGGCTGAGCCGTTGTTACTCCTAGATGTTTCCACTTCACAATAACAGCATTTACAGTTGAAACAGTGCAGCTGTTGCAGGGCAGAAATTTGACGAACTGACTTGTTGGAAAGGTGGCATCCTATGACGGTGCCACATTGAAAGTCACTGAGCTTTTCAGTAAGGCCATTCTACTGCCAATGTTTGTCTATGGAGATTGCATGGCTGCGTGCTCAGTTTTAAACACCTGTCAGCAACGGGTGTGGCTGAAATAGAATCCAGTCATTTGAAGGGGTGTCCACATACTTTGTATATATAGTGTATGTGTGTGTGTAAATGTGTCTAAAAATGTGTGTGTCCTCCAGCCTCCAGAGAGCCAGCTGAGTCCTCTCCGGCCCTAGGGGTGGTGTGAGCCTCTCCTCCCCCAGAGCAGGCCTCATTAGGAGGGGGGGCACCCTCTCCCTATCTCCTCCCGCCGCTCAGCAAGCCACGGCCCTAGAAAAACAAGTCAGGTGCTAAAATGTAAACGTGGATTAGTTTCTATGCCAACGGCAGCAGGACAACGTGCCGCTCACGCATCCACAGCCAGGGTCCTCTGTCTGCTAGACACTTGTTTCTATCCCCCCTGTTTTCTCCTCCTCCTCCTCCTCCTCCTCCTCCTCCTCCTCTCTGATTCCTCTTCTCTCTGTCAGGCCAGGGAGATAAGCCGTTGCCCTGTGCCTGGTATTAAACCTTATCTCACCCAGCTGGCTCTCACGGCCTGCAGGGTCGGAGCAAAGCGACGGACGGACGTCTCCGTCTCCTAAATAGCCCTTGTTCAAATGACCACCTTTGGGTTCTTTGCATTGTGTTTTGACTGTAACGGTATACTGGTTGGAATGGGTTTAGATTAGTGGTATTTTTCCCGCTCTCTCTCAGTGTTGAAATCACCATGAAATCATCATGTATTACGTATGGAAGGTATACGTTGTAAGGTATACAGTTCACTGATGTCTATCACCTGAGCAAACAGAAAAAAAACTGACATCTCAGGCAGTATTTATATTCCTTTTCAGGCCACCGTCTATGTAAACGCATTGGAGTCCAATAGCTTATATTACATATCATCAGTCATTCTCACCCTGTATGTAAATAGAGAGAGGCAGATAGATAGCCAGCCAGTCAGCAACTGGAGCCACATGCAGCATTTCCTTTGTGTGGTATTTCCTCCTGCAACCCTCCTGCTAACCCTCCTGCTATGGCTTGTCCTTCTCCATGCAGAGAGAGAGAGGGACAGAGCGAGGGAGAGGGAGGAGGAGAGAGAGGCAGAGATAGTGAGACATACATCACACATCTCTCTCTCTCTCTCTCTCCTCTCTCTCTCTCTCTCTCTCTCTCACACACACACACACACACACACACACACACACACACACACACACACACACACACACACACACACACACACACACACACACACACACACACACACACACACACACACACACACACACACACACACGGGCAGGTTCTAGGGGAGGCACGGGTTAATGTGAAAACAATAACAAGGGGAGCGTGCGGCGCAGCTCCCTGGAAGTGTCAGGCTCTCTGTTCATTGACAGTGTCGTGCACCCAACGCCCCGAGAGCGCCGGCAGCCTCACAAAGACAGACAGCTTGAATTAATCCCAGAGGGGGAGTGCGTGACAGTTTGGCAGTGCAGAGAATTGAAAAGGAGGGAGGATGCTGGAAATGGGGAAGGTGCGAGCATTTGTCAAATCATAATTAAATGATGAATCACTATTCCGTTATTAACGATGCCCGACCAAACCTCCCCTGCAAGAAAAAAAAGGAATCAAAAATTATAGAGCAGCGACCACAGGCATTGTGACCAGACAAAAAATATGGTTTATCCTATCTGCCAAGCTTGGTCTTTTTGTTTTTACAGGGTTGTGGTTTCTTAAAATAGAATGCTGTTTTTGTTTTGTTTCACACATTTTAAAATGAGTCTATCCTATGGATAATATACATGGTATTCCAACACCATATCACAAAATGAGTGACTTCGTAAATAATATTTTAAAAATCGGGGAAAAATTAATCAGCACTTCAAATCAAATCAGATCAAAGAGCGTTGGGACAGTAACCGAAAGGTTGCTGGTTTGAATCCCAGAGCAGGCAAGGTGGAAAAATCTGCTGTTCTGCCCTTGAGCAAGGCAGTTAACGCCCAACAACAACCCCCAACAACAACTGCTCCCTAGGTGCCGATGATGTGTACGTGGATTAAGGCAGCCCCTCCCTGCACCTCTCTGATTCAGGTTAAATGTGGAAGACACATTTTGGCTTAATGCATTCAGTTGTAAAACTGACTAGGTTTCCCCCTTTCCTCAACACGTGTAGACTAACAGTGAAATTCTTACGGGTCCTTTTCCAACATTGCAGACTTAAAGATAAAGAAATAAAATGAAAAATGTAAATAGTGCACAAGTGAATAAGGACTAACAGTAAAAAGTAAATACCATGGCTACAGTATATACAGGGAGTACCAGGTAATAGCATGACTACAGTATATACAGGGAGTACCAGGTAATAGCATGGCTACAGTATATACAGGGAGTACCAGGTAATACCATGGCTACAGTATATACAGGGAGTACCAGGTAATACCATGGCTACAGTATATACAGGGAGTACCAGGTAATACCATGGCTACAGTATATACAGGGAGTACCAGGTAATAGCATGGCTACAGTATATACAGGGAGTACCAGGTAATACCATGGCTACAGTATATACATTGAGTACCAGGTAATACCATGGCTACAGTATATACAGGGAGTACCAGGTAATACCATGGCTACAGTATATACATTGAGTACCAGGTAATACCATGGCTACAGTATATACAGGGAGTACCAGGTAATAGCATGGCTACAGTATATACAGGGAGTACCAGGTAATAGCATGGCTACAGTATATACAGGGAGTACCAGGTAATACCATGTCTACAGTTTATACAGGGAGTACCAGGTAATACCATGTCTACAGTATATACAGGGAATACCAGGTAATTCATTGGCTATATAAAGGCAGTAGCAGGTAATACCATGTCTACAGTTTATACAGGGAGTACCAGGTAATACCATGTCTACAGTTTATACAGGGAGTACCAGGTAATTCATTGGCTACAGTTTATACAGGGAGTACCAGGTAATTCATTGGCTACAGTTTATACAGGGAGTACCAGGTAATACCATGGCTACAGTTTATACAGGGAGTACCAGGTAATGCCATGGCTACAGTATATACAGGGAGTACCAGGTAATACCATGGGAGTACTACAGTACCAGGTATATGTCAGGGAGTACCAGGTAATACCATGGCTACAGTTTATACAGGGAGTACCAGGTAATGCCATGGCTACAGTATATACAGGAAGTACCAGGTAATAGCATGGCTACAGTATATACAGGGAGTACCAGGTAATACCATGGCTACAGTTTATACAGGGAGTACCAGGTAATACCATGGCTACAGTTTATACAGGAGTACCAGGTAATACCATGTCTACAGTATATACAGGGAGTACCAGGTAATTCATTGGCTATATACAGGCAGTAGCAGGTAATACCATGTCTACAGTTTATACAGGGAGTACCAGGTAATACCATGTCTACAGTTTATACAGGAAGTACCAGGTAATTCATTGGCATGGCTACAGTTTATACAGGGAGTACCAGGTAATACCATGGCTACAGTTTATACAGGGAGTACCAGGTAATACCATGGCTACAGTTTATACAGGGAGTACCAGGTAATACCATGTCTACAGTATATACAGGGAGTACCAGGTAATTCATTGGCTATATACAGGGAGTACCAGGTAATACCATGTCTACAGTTTATACAGGGAGTACCAGGTAATACCATCATTTATACAGGGAGTACAGTAATATTGGCTACAGGGAGTACCAGGTAATACCATGGCTACAGTTTATACAGGGAGTACCAGGTAATTCCATGGCTACAGTTTATACAGGGAGTACCAGGTAATACCATGTCTACAGTTTATACAGGGAGTACCAGGTAATTCCATGGCTACAGTTTATACAGGGAGTACCAGGTAATACCATGTCTACAGTTTATACAGGGAGTACCAGGTAATACCATGGCTACAGTTTATACAGGGAGTACCAGGTAATACCATGGCTACAGTTTATACAGGGTGTACCAGGTAATACCATGGCTACAGTATATACAGGGAGTACCAGGTAATACCATGGCTACAGTTTATACAGGGAGTACCAGGTAATTCCATGGCTACAGTTTATACAGGGAGTACCAGGTAATACCATGGCTACAGTTTATACAGGGTGTACCAGGTAATTCATTGGCTACAGTTTATACAGGGAGTACCAGGTAATACCATGGCTACAGTTTATACAGGGAGTACCAGGTAATACCATGGCTACAGTTTATACAGGGAGTACCAGGTAATACCATGGCTACAGTTTATACAGGGTGTACCAGGTAATACATGGCTACAGTATATACAGGGAGTACCAGGTAATACCATGGCTACAGTATATACAGGGAGTACCAGGTAATAGCATGGCTACAGTATATACAGGGAGTACCAGGTAATACCATGGCTACAGTATATACAGGGAGTACCAGGTAATAGCATGGCTACAGTATATACAGGGAGTACCAGGTAATACCATGGCTACAGTATATACAGGGAGTACCAGGTAATAGCATGGCTACAGTATATACAGGGAGTACCAGGTAATACCATGGCTACAGTATATACAGGGAGTACCAGGTAATACCATGGCTACAGTATATACAGGGAGTACCAGGTAATACCATGGCTACAGTATATACAGGAGTACCAGGTAATACCATGGCTACAGTATATACAGGGAATACCAGGTAATAGCATGGCTACAGTATATACAGAGAGTACCAGGTAATACCATGGCTACAGTATATACAGGGAGTACCAGGTAATAGCATGGCTACAGTATATACAGGGAGTACCAGGTAATAGCATGGCTACAGTATATACAGGGAATACCAGGTAATAGCATGGCTACAGTATATACAGGGAGTACCAGGTAATACCATGGCTACAGTATATACAGGAATACCAGGTAATACCATGGCTACAGTATATACAGGGAGTACCAGGTAATACCATGGCTACAGTATATACAGGGAGTACCAGGTAATACCATGGCTACAGTATATACAGGGAGTACCAGGTAATACCATGGCTACAGTATATACAGGGAGTACCAGGTAATACCATGGCTACAGTTTATACAGGGAGTACCAGGTAATACCATGGCTACAGTATATACAGGGAGTACCAGGTAATTCCATGGCTACAGTATATACAGGGAGTACCAGGTAATACCATGGCTACAGTTTATACAGGGAGTACCAGGTAATACCATGGCTACAGTTTATACAGGGAGTACCAGGTAATACCATGGCTACAGTTTATACAGGGAGTACCAGGTAATGCCATGGCTACAGTATATACAGGGAGTACCAGGTTATACCATGGCTACAGTTTATACAGGGAGTACCAGGTAATTCCTTGGCTACAGTATATACAGGGAGTACCAGGTAATACCATGTCTACAGTTTATACAGGGAGTACCAGGTAATACCATGGCTACAGTTTATACAGGGAGTACCAGGTAATACCATGTCTACAGTTTATACAGGGAGTACCAGGTAATGCCATGGCTACAGTATATACAGGGAGTACCAGGTAATACCATGTCTACAGTTTATACAGGGAGTACCAGGTAATACCATGTCTACAGTTTATACATTGAGTACCAGGTAATAGCATGGCTACAGTATAAACAGGGAGTACCAGGTAATAGCATGGCTACAGTATATACATGGAGTACCAGGTAATTCCTTGGCTATATACAGGCAGGTAATTCCAGGTACAGTTTATACAGGGAGTACCATGGCTACAGTTTATACAGGGAGTACCAGGTAATACCATGTCTACAGTTTATACAGGGAGTACCAGGTAATACCATGTCTACAGTATATACAGGAAGTACCAGGTAATGCCATGGCTACAGTATATACAGGGAGTACCAGGTAATACCATGGCTACAGTATATACAGGGAGTACCAGGTAATACCATGGCTACAGTTTATACAGGGAGTACCAGGTAATACCATGGCTACAGTATATACAGGGAGTAATAGAATGGCTACAGTATATACAGGGAGTACCAGGTAATACCATGGCTACAGTTTATACAGGGAGTACCAGGTAATTCTACAGTTGGCTATATACAGGCAGTACCAGGTAATACCATGTCTACAGTTTATACAGGGAGTACCAGGTAATACCATGGCTACAGTTTATACAGGGAGTACCAGGTAATTCATTGGCTACAGTTTATACAGGGAGTACCAGGTAATTCATTGGCTACAGTTTATACAGGGAGTACCAGGTAATACCATGTCTACAGTTTATACAGGGAGTACCAGGTAATGCCATGGCTACATTGTACAGGGAGTACCAGGTAATACCATGTATACAGTTTATACAGGGAGTACCAGGTAATACCATGGCTACAGTTTATACAGGGAGTACCAGGTAATACCATGAGCTACAGTTTATACAGGGTGTACCAGGTAATTCAACTTGGCCATATACAGGCAGTAGCAGGTAATACCATGGCTACAGTTTATACAGGGAGTAGCCAGGTAATTCACTTGGCTACAGTTTATACAGGGAGTACCAGGTAATACCATACTACAGTTTATACAGGGTGTACCAGGTAATGTCTCAGCATGAGGAAGAACTATGGTAGCCACAGTATATACAGGTAATACCATGGCTACAGTTTATACAGCCACCAGGTAATTCACTTGGCTACAGTTTATACAGGGAGTACCAGGTAATTTTGGCTGTTATACAGGCCAGGTAATCATGGCTACAACCTGCAGGGTTTACCAGGTAATAGCATGGCTACAGTTTATACAGGGAGTACCAGGTAATACCATGGCTACGTTTATACAGGGAGTACCAGGTAATTCTTATATGGCTACACTTATATACAGGGAGTACCAGGTAATAGCCATGGCTACAGTATATACAGGAGTACCAGGTAATAGCATGGCTACAGTATATACAGGGAGTACCAGGTAATACCATGGCTACAGTACTATAAGGGAGTACCAGGTAATTCCATGGCTACAGTTATAAGGGAGTACCAGGTAATACCATGGCTACAGTATATACAGGGAGTACCAGGTAATTCCTTGGCTACAGTATATACAGGGAGTACCAGGTAATATCTCATGGCTATCAGTTTATACAGGGAGTACCAGGTAACTAGCCATGGCTACAGTATATACAGGCCACCAGGTAATGCCATGGCTACAGTCATACAGGGCTAGTACCAGGCCATAGACAGCTATAGTCACCACTGCCGTTCGCATTCCAAATAGACTGCTAAATAGTCACCATTGGCTACAGTTTATACAGGGAGTACCAGGTAATAGGCCATCAGACTATACAGGGAGTACCAGGTAATTCCATGGCTACAGTTTATACAGGGAGTACCAGGTAATCACCATGGCTACAGTTTATACAGGGAGTCACCACAATTCCTTGGCTTCAGTATCTCCAGGGAGTACCAGGTCAGACCATGGCTACAGTTTATACAGGGAGTCACCAGGTAATTCCTTGGCTACAGTATATCCAGGGAGTACCAGGTAATACCATGGCTACAGTTTATACAGGGACAACCAGGTAATTCCAGGCCATCAGACTATAAAGGGAGTACCAGGTAATACCATGGCTACAGTTTATACAGGGAGTACCAGGTAATTCCTTGGCTAAATATCACCACAGGGAGTACCAGGTTCTATCTCATGGCCATCAGTTTAAAGGGAGTCACCAGGTAATTCCTTGGCTTCAGTATATACAGGGAGTACCAGGTAATACCATGCTACAGTTTATACAGGGTGTACCAGGTAATTCTATCTCCAGGCCATCAGACTACCAGGTAATCACCATGGCTACAGTTTATCTCCAGGCCATCAGACTGCTAAATAGTCACCAGGTAATTCCATGGCTACAGTTTATACAGGGAGTACCAGGTAATCAGACTGCTATAATAGTCACCACTAGCATGGCGGCTTCTATATCCAGGCCATCAGACTGCTAAATAGTCACCACTACCAGGTAATACCATGGCTACAGTTTATACAGGGAGTCTATCTCCAGGCCATCAGACAGGTAAATAGCATCACAGTTTATACAGGGAGTACCAGGTAATTCATTGGCTATATCCAGGCCATCAGCTGGTAATAGCATGGCTACAGTATACACAGGGAGTACCAGGTTATACCATGGCTACAGTTTATACAGGGAGTACCAGGTAATAGCATGGCTACCAGTATATACAGGGAGTACCAGGTAATAGAATGGCACTGGTCAGTTTAATAATGTTTACAGGTAATTCTTTACCCATTTCAGGAAGTACCAATACTGTTTTCGATGTGCAGGTGTATCCTGATTGAGGTAATATTATATGTACATATAGGTATTCAATGACCAGGCAGCAGGAGAGACAATAAGCAGTAGCAGCAGTATACGTGACAGTGTGAGTGTGTGTGTGCCATTTCAAGGATATAAGGACCTCATTGTCCAGCCAGGAAATGTATTAGAAAGTTTTCTGTTTACAGAACTGTAGCTTTGACTTCTCAACATTTGTTTTAATCTGAAAATTCCATGACTACTCTTAATAGCAGGTGTAGCATCATGATCTCTTAGAACCATTCTCCAGTTGCGTCAATCAGACCTTTAATCCACAGTAGCATCACTTTCACTGGTGCGTCATCAGAAACAGGCATTGATGCTGTACACCACCTCAACCTGCTGTCTCACCGTGAGGAAGAACTATGGTAGCCACCAGCCACCAGCCATCTCACTTCTCATGTAGTGTGGCTCAATTTTGTGTTACTCAGGCCTCAAATCAGTACAACCTTTGTGGTTTACGCATTAAATATTTTTATTTTGTAAGAACCTACCACTACATTGCGTTATTTAGCGCTCTTAAAACAACCAAACTGTTCTTCTATTTATACTCCTAAATTGTAATAGTGACCACCACTACAAGTAGATTCAACGCCTCACAGGTGCATCAAAGCTGGGATCGAGAGACTGAAAAACTGCCATCAGACTGCTAAATAGTCACCACAAGCCGGCTATCTCCAGGCCATCAGACAGCTAAATAGTCACCACAAGCCAATCTCCAGGCCATCAGACAGTTAAATAGTCACCACAAGCCCATCTCCAGGCCATCAGACTGCTAAATAGTCACCACTAGCCGGCTTCTATCTCCAGGCCATTCAGACAGCTAAATAGTCACCACAAGCCGGAATTCTATCTCCAGGCCATCAGACTGCTAAATTGAGTCACCACAAGTTTTATCTCCAGGCCATCAGACTGCTAAATAGTCACCACAAGCCGGCTTCTATCTCCAGGCCATCAGACAGCTAAATTTCTAGTCACCACTAGCAATGGCTTCTATCTCCAGGCCATCAGACTGCTAAATAGTCACCACAAACCGGCTTCTATCTCCAGGCCATCAGACTGCTAAATAGTCAACAAGCCGGCTATTGATTCTCCAGGCCATCAGACACAAATAGTCACCAGAGCTGCGGCTTCTATCTCCAGGCCATCAGACTGCTAAATAGTCACCACAATTCGGCTTCTATTTCCAGGCCATCAGACTGAAATAGTCACCACAAGCCGGCTTGAATCTCCAGGCCATCAGACTGCTAAAACTCATACACACTGTACCATGGAATCAGACATCAAAAATCTCTTCCCAACTATTTTGCAATCTGTAGACTGCTAAATTACCACAGCTGTTCTACATCCAGGTCCATCAAATGAAACTGGTCACTTTCACATTTATGCTATTTTTATTCCAGGCCAGTTTTGATCTGCTAAATAGTCAGACAGACCAGTTCACGCACCTTTGCCCTGAATCTGCCCTCCTCACATTTTTGGTGTAATGGTGTACCACATTGGTTGTAATCTTGGCATTAGAGGCCTTCCCTTACATTCATGATAACTCCACTTTAAAGACATACTCTACCATTCCACATGTACAATATAACTTATTCTAGTCAAAATATCCTTTATAACAAACCAATTTTCCATAAATACAGGTCTTTTATCAACCAGCACCCATTTGAGTTCAGCCATAATATTTGTTGTCATATTTGTTCTATCTTTTCAGGGGGATGAAATTCAAATTGTAGCCAACTCTGCAATGCTTGTTTGTCACGGTACTGCTTCTCATTCCATTCACCAGCTCCGGAGGTTTACGTCACCAGCCTTCTAGGCGTCACTGAACTGGATCATTACCACCAACCCCAGACCCATCTTGTCTCATTACGCACACCTGGTTCCCATTCCCCATTATATTTGTATGTGTGATGTTTAACATTGTCAATTTGAATTATTGTTCGAATAGAATCCACAGGTTTGTGAAGGACCTAGTGCTCTGTTGTATCGTGTATTAGTAATTACTGACCCGGTTCTCCAGATCTCCTAACTGTATTATTTCTAGGGTCAATTTTAGATCAATGTTATGCATTTTCAGCTCATTCCTGTACCTGAGTAAATAGCTCACCCAATTTACTACCTCATCCCCATACTGTTTATATTTATTTACTTTTCTGCTCTATTGCACACCAGTATCTCTACCTGTACATGACCATCTGATCATTTATTGTCCAGTGTCTAATCTGCTAAATTGTAATTATTCGTCCTCATGCCTTTTGCACAGTGTATATAGACTCTTATTTTCTTTTTTTCTGTGTTGTTATTGACTTGTTAATTGTCTACTCCAGTGTATTGTTATTCACTATGCTGTGATATATGCAATTTGTCTATCCCAGTTGTATTTTTTACTGTTTTCACACTGTATTGTTTTATCTTGGTCTGTTCAGTGTATTGTTATTACTTGTCTCCTAAGTTGTTAATGAGAACTTGTTCTCAACTGTACCTGGTTAAATAAAGGTGATATAAAATAAAAAAAGACCAGAAATAGGCTACCCGAGGGCAATACCAAAACAAATAGTCTATTGATTCTGTATCCTCACAACAAAATATGCAGAGCTGCAATGATTGTATGCCCCGAATATTAAACTTTTTGTTTGGGGCAAGAATTCTGTAGGATAATTTTAGCTGAAAAGCACAAAATCTTGAATCTTGTGTCGTTTTATGTATCAACTCATACACCCTGTACCATGGAATCGGTACATCAAAAATCTCTTCCCAACTATTTTGCAATCTGTATTACACAGCTGTCGACATCCTGGTCCTCAAATGAAACTGGTATCCTTTCCTATTTATGCTATTTTTATTCCTCTGCCAGTTTTGATCCTTTATATTGGGCAGACAGACCAGTTCACGATTCTCGCTGCCACCTGCCTCCTCCATTTTTGGGGTAATGGTGTAATCAATCCAGTGTA
Organism: Oncorhynchus masou masou; assembly: GCF_036934945.1. Classification (NCBI taxonomy): domain Eukaryota; kingdom Metazoa; phylum Chordata; class Actinopteri; order Salmoniformes; family Salmonidae; genus Oncorhynchus; species Oncorhynchus masou. Next base: position 18,301,308 of record NC_088231.1, read on the forward strand.
TTGTTTGTAATCTTGGTGTATTGTTATTGGGCAGACAGGTCTCTCGCTCCAGTGTATTTTTTGGGGTAATGGTGTATCAATTGGTGTAATCTTGGATTGAGCAGGCCTTCCACAGTGATAACTCCATGAAAGACATACCTCTACCATTCCAATGTACAATATAACTTATAAGCAAAATACCCTTTTCAAACAAATTTTCCATAAATACAGGTCTTTTATCAACCAGCACATTTGAGTTCAGCCATAATATTTGTTGTAATATTTGTTCTATCTTTTCAGGGGGATGAAATTCAAATTGTAGCCAACTCTGCAATGCTTGTTTGTCACGGTACTGCTTCTCATTCCATTCACCAGCTCCGGAGGTTTACGTCACCAGCCTTCTAGGCGTCACTGAACTGGATCATTACCACCAACCCCAGACTGTCTTGTCTCATTACGCACACCTGGTTCCCATTCCCCCTGATTAGTATGTGTATGTGTGCCCTCTGTTCCCCATTGTCCTTGTTTATTATTGTTCCTTGTCCGTTGGTCTTGTGAGGACCTGTGCTCTGTTGTATCGGCTTTGTGTTACTGGGTTAGTGTGCTCTTGTTTGTTATTGGGTCTCGTCCAGTGTATTGTTATTACGGGTCTCGTCCAGTGTATTGTTATTACTGGTCTCGTCCAGTGTATTGTTATTACTGGTCTCGTCCAGTGTATTGTTATTACGGGTCTCGTCCAGTGTATTGTTATTACGGGTCTCGTCCAGTGTATTGTTATTACGGGTCTCGTCCAGTGTATTGTTATTACGGGTCTCGTCCAGTGTATTGTTATTACGGGTCTCGTCCAGTGTATTGTTATTACGGGTCTCGTCCAGTGTATTGTTATTACGGGTCTTGTCCAGTGTATTGTTATTACTGGTCTCGTCCAGTGTATTGTTATTACTGGTCTCGTCCAGTGTATTGTTATTACTGGTCTCGTCCAGTGTATTGTTATTACTGGTCTCGTCCAGTGTATTGTTATTACTGGTCTCGTCCAGTGTATTGTTATTACTGGTCTCGTCCAGTGTATTGTTATTACGTCTCGTCCAGTGTATTGTTATTACGGGTCTTACTGGTCGTCCAGTGTATTGTTATTACTGGTCTCGGTCTCGTCCAGTGTATTGTTATTACGGGTCTCGTCCAGTGTATTGTTATTACGGGTCTCGTCCAGTGTATTGTTATTACGGGTCTCGTCCAGTGTATTGTTATTGCGGGTCTCGTCCAGTGTATTGTTATTACGGGGTCTCGTCCAGTGTATTGTTATTACGGGTCTCTCGTCCAGTGTATTGTTATTACGGGGTCTCGTCCAGTGTATTGTTATTACGGGTCTCGTCCAGTGTATTGTTATTACGGGTCTCGTCCAGTGTATTGTTATTACGGGGTCTCGTCCAGTGTATTGTTATTACGGGGTCTCGTCCAGTGTATTGTTATTACGGGTCTCGTCTCGTTAGTGGTATTGTTATTACGGGTCTCGTCCAGTGTATTGTTATTACGGGTCTCGTCCAGTGTATTGTTATTACGGGGTCTCGTCCAGTGTATTGTTATTACTGGTCTCGTCCAGTGTATTGTTATTACTGGTCTCGTCCAGTGTATTGTTATTACTGGGTCTCGTCCAGTGTATTGTTATTACGGGTCTCGTCCAGTGTATTGTTATTACGGGTCTCGTCCAGTGTATTGTTATTACGGGTCTCGTCCAGTGTATTGTTATTACGGGTCTCGTCCAGTGTATTGTTATTACTGGTCTCGTCCCCATGTATTTATTAGAGGTTAACACCTTGCTCTTTGTTTGGGTTACAGCCCTATGATATATATATATAGGCATTTATATATATATATATATATATATATATACACGTGTTTGCTTTGGGATTCATCCCCGTCATGTCCATGACGTACACTATTTTTGGTAGAGAAATAAAAATCCCTATTTTGTATTCCTGTGCCTGTCTCCTATCATGATGCAACGTGACATTGCTGGAAAAAGAGATATTTTAATTTTCAATTATTTCGAAAATGAAACATGGCAATCTGCACAAAGGCAAAAAGGCCATTTTTAAACAATGGATGAGATTTTCTTTGTAATCTACTTGAGAACCGTTTAGGGTTCAATGAACACTTTTGAAGCTTTTAGAGAGGTTTAGTGCTTTCAGATTTAATAATCTCAACCCACCTAGTTCATATTCATTTGAGAGATAAGCATGATTGATCTTGTCTGGTTTAGCATCCCAGATAAAGTGAAATATTTTTTGCTCATATGATTTGAAAAACAAATCATCAGGAGTAGGCAGCACCATAAGTAAGTGAGTAAACTGAGATATGACTAAGGAGTTAATCAGGGCAATTTTTCCATAAATGGACAGTGTTTACCTCTCCATGGTTACAGATTTAGTTTTCAAGTTTTTTATTGAAATTCATTGTGTAGAGCTCATTTATATATTTTGTGATATGAATACTAAGTATGTCTACTTCACGTCAGACCATTTTGTAGGTAAACTGCAGGGTAATGTAAAAGTTGTATTTTTTAAAGATCCAATAAGTAATATTAGGTTTTAGTCCAGAGAGTCCAGAACAGTTATTTAATGAGACATTGCAGGGATCTAGCTTGTGGACTTAATATAAAACTTGTGTCATCAGCGTACATGGACACCTTTGTTTTTAAGCCTTGGATTTCTATTCCTCTAATGTTATTTGATCTGATTTTAATAGCTTGCATTTTGATGGCCATAACGAATAGATATGGGGACAGCGGACACCCTTGTTTAACTCCTCTTGACAATTCAAAACTCTTTGAGAAGTAGTCATTATTTATTATTTTACACCTGGGGTTGCTATACATTACTTTTACCCATTTTATAAGAGAATCACCAAAATGTAAAAAAAATTCAGGCATTTATAAATAAAATCCAGTCTTACTTTATCAAAGGCCTTTTCAAAATCCGCTATAAATACCTGGCCTGACTTCTTATAGATGTTTTTCAATTATTTCTAGTAGTTATTTGTTTATCTCTAATGTATCGTCCATGTAAAAAAAACCTGTCTGATCAAGATGAACAATACCTGGTAAAACCTTTTTAATTCTGAGTGCTATGGATTTCACTAGTATTTCAGCATCCCAACATTGATGTGTGAGAGGCATCCAGTTTTTTTTGATAGACTGTATGTTTAAATCTGCCATTTTGGGTCTTGTTTTAATAATAGTGAAATCAGACCTTCCTGCTGAGTACCTGACAGACTACCATTTCTATAGAAGTAGTTAAAACAAACTAACAATGGAGCTTTGAGAATATCAAAAAAGTCTACCAACCGGTATGCCATCAAGCCCTGGGGTTTTTCCAGACTGAAAGTGTTTAATAGCATCAAAGTTATTCCACTGTAATTTGGCCTTCGCACAGAGAATTTGGTTTCTCATGGTCTGTCATTTAGGTGACTTTTGGCAAACTCCAAGTGGGTTGTCATGTGCCTTTTACTGAGGAGTGGCTTCCGTCTGGCTACTCTACCATAAAGGCCTGATTGGTGGAGTGCTGCAGAGATGGTTGTCCTTCTGGAAGGTTCTCCCATCTCCAAAGAGGAACTCTTGAGTTCTGTCTGAGTGACCATTGTGTTCTTGGGCACCTCTCTGACCAAGGCCCTTCTCCCCCGATTGCTCAGTTTGGCTGGTTGGCAACTTCTACGAGTCTTGGTTCTTCCATTTAAGAATGATGGAGGCCACTGTGTTCTTGGGGACCTTCAATGCTGCAAAAAAATGTTGCTACCCTTCCCCAGATCTGTGGCTCAACACATTCCGATTGGTGAAGATGGCGCCGGGTAGTATGACTAGCGTTTTATTGGCTCTTAACCAACCGTGCTGAACATCTAATCAAATGGCTACCCAGACTATTTGCATTACCCCCCCTTCTACACTGCTGATACACTCTGTTATTATCTATGCATAGTCACTTTAATAACTCTACCTACATGTACATATTACCTCAATTACCTTGACACCGTTGCCCCCGCACATTGACTCTGTACCAGTACCCCCTGTATATAGCCTCGCTATTGTTATTTTACTGCTGCACTTTAATTATTTGTTATTTTTATCTCTTACTTTTTAAAGTTTTTTTCTTAACTGCATTGTTGGTTAAGAGCTTGTAAGTAAGCATTTCACTGTAAGGTCCACACCTGTTGTATTCGGCACATGTGACAAATAGAATTTGATTTGATTTGAACACAATCCTGTCTCAGAGCTCTACGGACTATTCCTTCAATCTTATGGCTTGGTTTTTGCCCTGGCATGCACTGTCAACTGTGGGACCTTATATAGACAGGTGTGTGCCTTTCCAAATCATGTCTAGTCAATTGAATTTACCACAGGTGGACTCCAATCGTTGTTATAGAAATATCTCAAGGATGATCAATGGAAACAGGATGCACCTGAGCTCAATTTCGAGTCTCATAGCAAAGGGTCTGAATACTTATGTAAATAAGGTATTTTAAAAGAATGTTTTTACACATTTGAAAAAAATCTTAACCTGTTTTATAAGCATTTCCTTACACCTGCAATAACGTCTGCAAAATACTTTATGTGCACGTGACCAATAAAATGTGATTTTATTTCAAAATAAGAAATGTACTGTATGTTCATGGACATTGGACAAATACATATTCTTATGGTGTGTTTGATTGAATATCAGCCTTAAAAGCACATCATGTCCACTGGTACAGTATTTCATGCTGGACAACATTAGGTGTTGTGTCATGGCAATCTGACAGAGAACGTCTTGCCATCTGAAGGGGGGCACCCAGAGCCTTGTGATCTCAGCCAGAAGTTTTATGTTGGTGTGACTGTGTTTGTGTGTGTGTGTCTGTGTGTGTGTGTGTGTTTGTGCTTATAAGATTGTCTAACAAAGATGTGAGATCTGACAGTGCTCTAGCTACTGCTTTCTCACCCAGACACCGCCTGCCTTGTGGCAAACTTTGATAATGCTCTTTATTGTGGATTCTGAAAGGTCTGAGAAACAAAACGATTATTTATGAAAGACAAGGGAGGAGAAGCATTTATGAATGTCATGGTCCTGTAGATCGTGATCAAAAGAACCAGAACAAGCTCTCTGTTAGAAGACCAGACATGATAACATAACAGACATGTTGTTGTCAACTGTAGCTAACAGCTAATGTAGCATTCTGAGATCTAAAGGTAATGGTTGGTTTTGTGTCTTGTCTTTGTTGTCTTTGTTGAGGCGTTGTCATGGCCACGACTTAAGCACAATTCAGAGTCCATTCATTTGAATGTGGTGACGGTTGGAAGAAATTGTCTGAGCCACACGCTGAGAATACAAAAAGTGTGAAAGACACCGGTCCAATATTCTAGAACACTGCTTACGTAGGAGTACACGTTTTGGACTCTGATAAGCACTCTGGGCCTACCTTGTTTTACCTATTGAAGGAAACATGGCCAAAGTGAAACTTCCTGTATGACTATATCAAAGCTCCTATATGGGTTAGGACACCTACAATGTCCATGCAGTGCAATGGATGTACAATCATTAACGGATTTCAAACCATTTTGTGATCCTATTGTGAAGATATCGGCTCAGACTTGATACAGAGACTTTAAATCTTGAGCAAATCCCATTACTGTTTGTTTTGTGTCGTGGTTGTCAACACGCCATAATGGAAGGAAATGTTATCCAGGTGTGTTGTGCTAAATATGTTGATGGATGTGTCAAGGTTTGAGCTGATCTCATCTAAAATGGCAGAGATTGATCCTTCAAGCCACCCAAAAACTGGCACCTTTAAACAATCACCACCTCTCTCAATTCCATTCAGTAGACTTCATTAACATGGCAAGTTAAATGACTTACATTGTCAAAGTCGACATATTACAAAACATGGTGGGACCAACAGCAATAAGGCATCAATACTAATAGTAGTAGTGGAAATGGGATTACTATCAACAGCAACTACAACAGCAACATTAATGAGAATGACTATACATTAAAGCAATAGTAGTAGACCAGTCTCAACCTGACTGAGAAGACACATGACATGGTATGAAAGACAAAACAAAACCTAAAGGAGAAATATTATTGACATTACATTGCATTTTTCACTGGCTGTCCCTCAGGTTGTGGCAGGAGGACACAAATTTGCAAATTTTGGCTTTTCACCCAATAAATATAGTTTTTATAGTTTCAAATTCTTTGTGCTGAATGATCATTTGGGGAAATATAGATTATCTCTGAGTATTTATCACAGTGTAATAGGACATTCTCTCTCTACCTCTCCCCTGGAGCAGAGTAGGCATAGCCTGTCCGGTCTCTATATCCAGACTGTGCTCACTGAGTCTGTACCAAGTCAGTGTTTTCCTCATCTTTCAATCAGTCACTGTAGTCAGATAGTCTGCCACCATGTATTGTCTGTTTAGAGCCAAATATAATTCAAGTTTACTTAGATTTTTTTGTGGTGTCTTTCCAATAGGCGATATATGCTTTGTGATGATTTGTATGGGCCAGGTTTTCTGTTTGCTGTCCTGATGCTCTATTGGGTTGGTTTGGGTTAGTGAACTGAGCCTCAGAAGCAGCTGGCTGAGGGGACACTTCTCTCATTTCTCTTGACAGAGTAGGACTGTGTGATTAAAGGTTTCAGGGTCACTTGTTTTTTGATGGTTGTCAAATTTTATGGCTATTTTTCCTATTTGAATAAGGAGGCGGTATTGGCCCAATGCTGCGTTATTTTGAGTTTTTCTTTGCGCTTACAATAAACAATTGCCAAACTCTGCATGCAGTATTTCGATTGGATGTTTGTCCCATTTGGTAAATTCATTATTAGAGATTGGACCCCATACTTTGCTGCCATATAGAGCAATTGGTTCTATAACTGATAAAACATTTTTTTGCCAGATTCTATTTGGAATTTAGATTTTAATATTCCTTTTAATGGCATAGAATACTCTTCTTGCTTTGTCTCTCAGCTCGTTCACAACCATGTGAAAGCTACCTGTGTGCTGATATTTAGTCCTAGATACGTGTAGTTTTGGGTGTGTTCTAATAGAACTGTGTCCAAATAGATTTTACATTTGTCTTCCTGATTTCCAGTCCTCTTTTGGAAAATCATTATATTCAGGTGTTTTAGGTTAACGGTCAGAGCCCAGGTCTGACAGAACCTGTGCAGATGATCTAGACGCTGCTATAACCCCTCCTTAGTGGAAAGACAGCAGCACCAGGTCATCTGCGTACAGCAGACACTTGATTTCAGTGTTGTGTAAGGTGAGACCAGGTGCTGCAGATTCTTCTAATGTGTTTGCCAATTCATTAATGTAGATGTTAAATAGTGTTGGACTTATTGAGCAGCCCTGTTTCACTCCATGTCCCTGAGAGAAGAAGTCTGTTTGCTTTTTGTCAATTTTAACAGCACATTTGTTTTTAGTCTACATTAATTTAATAACATCATATGTTTTCCCTCCAATATATTTTTCTATCGGTTTATAAAAAAAAGACCTTCGTGCCAAATTGAATCAAATGCTTTTTTGAAGTCTACAAAACGTGAGTAGATGTTGCATTGTTTTGGTTTACTTGTCAATTAGAGTGTGGAGGGTATAAATGTGGTCTGTTGTGCGGTAATTTGTTAAAAATCCAATCTGGCTTCTGCTCAGGACGTTATGTTCATCAAGTAAATGATGTAGTCCAGCTTTTCAGTATGATACTGCAGAGGTTTTTCCCCAAGTTGCTGTTAACTCAAATTTGTCTGTAATTATTTGGGTCATATTTGTCTCCATTTTTATAGATTGGTGTGATCAGTCCTTGGTTCCAAATATCATGGAAAATACATTATCCTCATTGAGGATAGCCAATTTGAATTTGTGGTCTGTAAATTTGATCAGCACCACAGGCCTTTTTGGTTAGAGTGTATAGTTTTTCTAATAGTTTCTCTCTCTCTCTCTCTCTCTCTCTAACCATCTCATCTTTCTCCCTCATCTCTCTCCCTCCCCCTCTTTCCATCTCCATTCCCATCTTTCTCCCTCCCTCTCTCTCTCTCTCCCCTCTCTTTCCATCTCCATTTCCATCTTCATCTCTCTATCTCTAACCATCTCATCTCTCTCTCTCTCTCTCTCTCTCTCTCTCTCTCTCTCTCCCCATCTCTAACCATCTCATCTCTCTCTCTCTCTCTCTCTCTCTCTCTCTCTCTCTCTCTCTCTCTCTCTCTCCTCTGACAGTGTGTGAGTGATACTTTGTTTCCTCTGTCAATAAGGCAGAATGATTCAGCCTGCTAGAGACCCCTATACCTTACCCCCCCCCCCCCACACACACACACAGAGTATAGAGGAGGTAAAGCAGTCTGATGGATAGAGCACCTTTGAGTTATCTGTAGAAGATAAGAGAGGCCAGGAATAATACAACCGTGCTACACTCCTGTTGCACTCTGGGAAAGTGACATAACAAAACTGAAGCATTGGTCTGTTTGTCTAACCATGGAACAATAAAGTTGATGATAATTATTGTTAGTTATTATGCCACTATTTGGCCCTACAAGCTGTGCAGTTGTTAATGGGTAGTGTTATGTTGACGATGGTGGGGAGGGTTGTTATATTGGTTGGTTGGTTGGTTATATTTATAACCCAACCTCTATATATTTCTAGTAGCTATATAACCAGGGCTGGTCTATAGCTAGTCAGGGGGTGAATCCTTCTCTGTGTCAGTGTGGAGAATCTCATGGCGGCAGACGGCAGGCTGTGTGTTTTCCCATCGCTTGGAGGCTTATCTTATCTTGAGACCCATAACTGTCATGATGCAGACACATGGCAGGGCACAGGGGCCATGCATCAGAAACTTAACCCACAGGGCGCTTATTTATAGGTCATTGGTATATTTTCCAATATATATACAGGTCCAGTCAAAAGTTTGGACACAGGTTTTTCTTTATTTTTTATATTTTCTACATTGTAGAATCATTTTTATTTATTTTATGCCACATTTATTTAACTAGGCAGGCTAGTTGCAAAGCAGTGTGACACAAACAAAAACACAGAGTTACACATGGAATAAACAAACATACAGTCAATAACACAATAGAAAAATAAAAAGTCTATATACAATTTGCGCAAATGAGGTAAGATAAGGGAGGTAAGGCAATAAATAGGCCGTAGTGGCGAAATAATTACAATTTAGCAATTAAACACTGGAGTGATAGATGTGCAGAAGATGGGTGTGCAAGTAGAGATACTGGGGTACAAAGGAGAAAAAACAAAAATAACAGTATGGGGATGAGGTAATTGGATGGGCTGTTTACAGATGGGCTATAGTTGGATGGGCTATTTACAGATGGGCTATGTACAGGTGCAGTGTTCTGTGAGCTGCTCTGACAGCTGGTGCTTAAAGTTAGTGAGGGAAATATGAGTCTCCAGCTTCAGTGATTTTTGCAATTCACTCCAGTCATTGGCAGCAGAGAACTGGAAGAAAAGGTGGCCAAAGGAGGAATTGGCTTTGGGGGTGACCAGTATAATGTACCTGCTGGAGCGCGTGCTATGGGTCGGTGCTGCTATGGTGACCAGTGAGCTGAGAAAAGGCGGGGCTTTACCAAGCAAAGACTTAAAGATGACCTGGAGCCAGGGGGTTTGACAACGAATATGAAGCGAGGGCCAGCCAATGAGAGCATACAGGTCGCAGTGGTGGGTAGTATGTGGGGCTTTGGTGACAAAACGGATGACACTGTGATAGACTGCATCCAATTTGCTGAGTAAAGTGTTGGAGGCTATTTTGTAAATGGCATCGCCGAAGTCAATGATCGGTAGGATAGTCAGTTTTACGAGGGTATGTTTGGCAGCATGAGTGAAGGATGCTTTTTTGCTAAATAGGAAGCCAATTCTAGATTTAATTTTTGATTGGAGATGCTTAATGTGAGTCTGGAACGAGAGGTTACAGTCTAACCATACACCTACAGTTGAAGTCAGAAGTTTACATACCTTAGCCAAATACATTTAAACTCAGTTTTTCACAATTCCTGACACTTAACTCTAATAAAAATTCCCTGTCTTAGGTCAGTTAGGATCCCCACTTAATTTTAAGAATGTGAAATGTCAGAATAATAGTAGAGAGAATTATTTATTTCAGCTTTTATTTCTTTCATCACATTCCCAGTGGGTCAGAAGTTTACATACACTCAATTAGTATTTGGTAGCATTGCCTTTAAATTGTTTAACTTGGGTCAAATGTTTTGGGTAGCCTTCCACAAGCTTCACCCAACAATACGTTGGGTGTATTTTGGCCCATTCCTCCTGACAGACCTGGTGTAACTGAGTCAGGTTTGTAGGCCTCCTTGCTCGCACACACTTTTTCAGTTCTGCCCACAACTTTCTATAGGATTGAGGTCAGGGCTTTATGATGGCTACTCCAATACCTTGACTTTGTTGTCCTTAAGCCATTTTTCCACAACTTTGGAAGTATGCTTAGGGTCATTGTCCATTTGGAAGACCCATTTGCGACCAAGCTTTAACTTCCTGACTGATGTCTTGAGATGTTGAGTCAATATATCCACATAATTTTCCTATCTCATGATGCCATCTTTTTTGTGAAGTGCACCAGTCCATCCTGCAGCAAAGCACCCCCACAACATGATGCTGCCACCCCCGTGCTTCACGGTTGGGATGGTGTTCTTCGGCTTGCAAGCCTCCCCCTTTTTCCTCCAAACATAACAATGGTCATTATGGCCAAACAGTTCTATTGTTGTTTCATCAGACCAGAGGACATTTCTCCAAAAAGTACGATCTTTGTCCCCATGTGCAGTTGCAAACCGTAGTCTGTTTTTTTTATGGCGGTTTTGGAGCAGTGGTTTCCTCCTTGCTGAGCGGCCTTTCAGGTTATATCGACATAGGGACTCGTTTTACTGTGGATATAGATACTTTTGTACCGGCTTCCTCCAGCATCTTCACAAGGTCCTTTGCTGTTGGTCTGGGGTTGATTTGCACTTTTCGCACCAAAGTACATTCATCTCCAGGAGAAAGAACGCGTCTTCTTCCTGAGCGGTATGATGGCTGTGTGGTCCCATGGTGTTTAAGCTTGAGTACTATTGTTTGTACAGATGAACTAGGTACCGTCAGGCATTTGGAAATTGCTCACAATGATGAACCAGACTTGTGGAGGTCTACATTTGTTTTCTGAGGTCTTGGCTGATTTATTTTGATTTTCCCATGATGTCAAGCAAAGAGGCACTGAGTTTGAAGGTAGGCCTTGAAATACATTCACAGGTACACCACCAATTGACTCAAAGGATGTCAATTAGCCTATCAGAAGCTTCTAAAGCCATGACATAATTTTCTGGAATTTTCCAAGCTGTTTAAAGGCAAAGTCAACTTAGTGTATTTGAACTTCTGACCCACTGGAATTGTGATACAGTGAATTATAAGTTAAATAATCTGTCTGTAAACAATTGTTGGAAAAATTACTTGTGTCATGCACAAAGTAGATGCACAAAGTAATGTCCTAACCGACTTGCCAAAACTATAGTTTGAACTTCTTGGTGACAGGGGGCAGTATTTTCACGTCCAGATGAAATGCATGCCCAAATTCAACTGCCTGCTACTCATCCCCAGAAGATAAGATATGCATATTATTAGTAGATTTGGATAGAAAACACGCTGAAGTTTCTAAAACTGCTTGAATCATGTCTGTGAGTATCTCTGCGAAACCCAGAGGAAAAACCATTCAGATTTTTTATTGTTTTTGAGGTCACTCTCTTTTCAATGAGTTTTCATTGGGAATACAGATTTCTAAGGGACTTTCTTGCAGTTCCTACTGCTTCCACTGGATGTGACCAGTCCTTAGAAATTGGTTGAGGTTATTCTTTTGTGTAATTGCGAAGTAGCCCTGTTCATAACGAGGGTCACTTCAATTGTACTGTTTGTTCGAGGCGCGTGACCAGATAGGTAGCGTCAGTTTGTTTTCTACCTGTATTGAACACAGATCATCCCGTCTTCAATTGTATCAATGATTTACTTTACAAAATACCTAAAGTTGTATAACAAAAGTAGTTTGAAATGTGTTGGCAAAGTTTACAGGTAACTTTTGAGATATTTTGTAGTCACGTTGTGCAAGTTGGAACCAGTGTTTTTCTGGATCAAACACGTCAAATAAATGGACATTTTGGATATATATCGACGGAATTAATCGAACAAATGGACCATTTGTGATGTTTATGGGACATATTGGAGTGCCAACAGAAGAAGCTCGTCAGAGATAAGGCATGATTTATATTTGTATTTCTTGCCATATCCCAGAGAAGTTAACAAACAGTTTGTGGAGTGGTTGAAAAACAAGTTTTAATGACTCCAACCTAAGTGTATGTAAACTTCTGACTTCAACTGTAGTATTTGTAGATGTCCACATATTCTAAGTCAGATCTGTCCAGAGTGATGTGCTGGATGGGCTGGCAGGTGCTGGTCTTGATCATTTGAAGAGCATGCATTTAGTTTCACTTGCATTTAAGAGCAGTTGGAGGCCATGGAAGGAGAGTTGTATGGCATTGAAGCTCGTCTGGAGGTTAGTTAAAACCTGTTTGGGATAAGCATGCCGCTAGCGGGACACCTCGACAACATCCGGTGAAATTGCAGAGGGCCAAATTCAAATTAAATGACTATAAATATTAAACTTTCATAAAATCACAAGTGTAATACATCAAAATAAAGCTTAATTTGTTGTTAATCCAGCCATCATCTCAGATTTCAAAAAGGCTTTAAGGCGAAAGCAAACCATGAGATTATCTGAGTACAGCGCGCTGCATACCAACACATGAAAAACATATTTTAACCAGGCAGGTGCGACACGAAAGTCAGAAATAGCGATATAAAAAATGCCTTACCTTTGATGAACTTCTTCTGTTGGCACTCCAAAAGGTCCCAGTTACATCACAAATGGTCCTTTTGTTCGATAATGTCCTTCTTTATACCCATAAAAGCTCAGTTTAGCTGGCGTGCTTCAGTCAATAATCCACCAAGTTTCCCTCCATCAAAATGCATACAAAATGAATCCCAAACCTTATGAATAAACTTTTCCAAACAAGTCAAACAACGCTTATTATCAAACCTTAGGTATCCTAATACGCAAATAAATTATACATTTAAGACAGAGAATAGTATGTTCATTACCAGAGATAAATAAGAAAGAACACACTTTCCTCCATGCGCTTGGAAACACTACAGCCAAAATGATCCACCTAGACAAACTACAATTTCTGGGTTATTTTTCCAAACACCAGCCTGAAACTCTTTCTAAAGACTGTTGACATCTAGTGGAAGCCCTAGGAACTGCAATTCGGGAGGACTTGGGTTTATAATTATAGTCCTAGCCATTGAAAACCATATCAGTTTTATTATACTCAAAGCCACTCCTTTTTTTTGTCTTGGCCGTGTGTTTTGGGTCATTGTCATGCTGGAATAGCCATCCACGACCCATTTTCAATGCCCTGGCTGTGGGAAGGAGGTTCTTACCCAAGATTTGACGGTACGTGGCCCCGTCCATTGTCCCTTTGATGCGGTGAAGTTGTCTGGTCCCCTTAGCAGAAAAACACCCCCAAAGCATAATGTTTCCACCTCCATGTTTGACGGTGAGGATGGTGTTCTTGGGGTCATAGGCAGCATTCCTCCACCTCCAAACACGGCGAGTTGAGTTGATGCCAAAGAGCTCCATTTTGGTCTCCTCTGACCACAACACTTTCACCCAGTTGTCCTCTGAATCATTCAGATGTTCATTGGCAAACTTCAGATGGGCATGTATATGTGCTTTCTTGAGCAGGGGGACCTTGCGGGCGCTGCAGGATTTCAGTCCTTCACGGCTTAGTGTATTACCAATTGTTTTCTCGGTGACTATGGTCCCAGCTGCCTTGAGATCATTGACAAGATCCTCCTGTGTAGTTCTAGGCTGATTCCTCACCGTTCTCATGATCATTGCAACTCCACGAGGTGAGATCTTGCATGGAGCTCCAGGCCGAGGGAGATTGACAGTTATTTTGTGTTTCTTCCATTTGCGAATAATCGCATCAACTGTTATCACCTTCTCACGAAGCTGCTTGGCGATGGTCTTGTAACCCATTCCAGCCTTGTGTAGGTCTACAATCTTGTCCCTGACATCCTTGGAGAGCTCTTTGGTCTTGGCCATGGTGGAGAGTTTGGAATCTGATTGATTGATTGCTTCTGTGGACAGATGTCTTTTATACAGGTAACAAACTGAGATTAGCAGCACACTCTTAAAGGGAGTGCTCCTAATCTCAGCTCGTTACCTGTATAAAAGACACCTGGGAGCCAGAAATCTTTCTGATTCAAATACTTATTTCCCTCATTAAAATGCAAATCAATTTATAACATTTTTGACATGCGTTTTTCTGTATTTTGTTGTTGTTATTCTGTCTCTCACTGTTCAAATAAACCTACCATTAAAATTATAGACGGATAATTTTTTTGTCAGTGGGCAAACGTACAAGCGAGACAGAAATCTTTCTGATTGAGAGGGGATCAAAAACTTTTTTTCCCTCACTGTACATATGGTTAGCAGATGTTAATGTGAGTGTAGCAAAATGCTTGTGCTTCAAGTTCTGACCATGCAGTAATATCTAACAAGTAATCTAACAATTTCACAACAACTACTTTATACACACAAGTGTAAAGGAATGAATAAGAATATGTACATATAAATATTTGGATGAGCGATGGCCGAACGGCATAGGCAAGATGCAGTAGATGGTATAGAGTACAGTATATATATATATATATGAGAAGAGTAGTGTAGGGTATGTAAACATTATATAAAGTGGCATTGTTTAAATTGGCTAGTGATACATTTATTTCATCCAATTTTTATTTATTAAAGTGGCTAGAGATTTGAGTCAGTATGTTGGCAGCAGCCACTCAATGTTAGTTATGGCTGTTTAACATTTGATGGCCTTGAGATAGAAGCTGTTTTTCAGTCTCTCGGTCCCAGCTTTGATGCACCTGTACTGACCTTGCCTTCTGGATGATAGCGGGGTGAACAGGCAGTGGCTCGGGTGGTTGTTGTCCTTGATGATCTTTTTGGCCTTCCTGTGACAGGGTGGGGGTGTCTTCGAGGGCAGGTAGTTTGCCCCCGGTGATGCGTTGTGCAGACCTCACTACCCTCTGGAGAGCCTTGCGGTTGTGGGCGGAGCAGTTGCCGTACCAGGCGGTGATACAGCCCGCCAGGATGCTCTCGATTGTGCATCTGTAAAAGTTTGAGTGTTTCTGGTGACAAGCCGAATTTCTTCAGCCTCCTGAGGTTGAAGAGGTGCCGTTGCGCCTTCTTCACCACGCTGTCTGTGTGGGTGGACCATTTCAGTTTGTCCGTGATGTGCACGCCGAGGAATCGCAATCATACCCATAACGTGATGCTACAGAGGGTTTCACTCTGTTGTATTGGATAGGACCCAAACCTGTCATTTTAAATTTAGGCAAAAAAACAATTCTTTGCCTTATTGTCTTGCAGTATTGCTTATCAGCCTTGTTGCAAACAGAAGGGATGATTTGGAGTGGATTCTTTTAACACAGGCTTCTTTTTTATGCAGGCCAGTAATGTCGCCTGAATGCAAGGTTGTTGATCCTCTATATTTTCATGTATTATTGTGTCAGCATCATGTTATGGTCACCAGCAGGGACTGGAAACCTGGCTTGGTTTGGTTGGGGAGCTTGAAACAAAGGTTTCAGTTACACATAATATACACTCACCTCTCCACATGCATGTGACTGCATGTACTTCTTAGAATAATAGAATATACATACAAATGTAATTGGGCTGTTGAGGTATTAGAGACATTACCAGTGCTAAGCATGCAGCCAGCCGGCTAAGAGGTATAGTCAAGATGATTTTGCCTCTGTCATGCAAACCTCCCACCTCCCCTAGCTGAGAGAGAGAGAGAGATAAATATAAAGGAAAGAGTGAGAGAGAGCAAGAGAGAGAGAGAAAGAGAGAGAGAGAAAGAGTGAGAGAGAGAGAAAAAAGCTGGAAGCAGGGGAGGAAGTGAGAGCAATTAAAGAACCATTAGTAACACCTCTGAAAAATCCATTAATCAGGCAGGCGCTGCCCGCTTGTCACAACGGCAACAGTTACCACACACTGTACACAGGAGTGAACTAACCAACGACAGATGAACGAACCAGGGGAGGGATTCTTCATTTTACTTTGACTTGGGTTGTGCGGGCAGGGACCTGCAGTAGTAGAAAAATATTACTTTATTGTCCAACGTCCAACTCCTTTAAAAAACATGTACACATGCTTACATATACATACAGAGGTTGGAGAGTAGTTGTCCTGCTGTCTCAGTGTGGTCCAACTAGAGATGTGTGGGTCAGGGGTTAGCTCCTATAATGGGAGATACAGACAGGGAGATCGTTTGGGGGTCTGACGAGAAATGCTGGAAAGGATATTCAGCTATTTTAGGCTACACTCTTCTGAGTGTGAAAGTAGCCTTAGTCCAAACTGAATTGCTCGGTTTCCCAATTGTTCCATCGTTTCACTTCACAATTTCAAATAACTTTTGTGTCAAATGGAGGTTTTTGGGAGGATTGAGGGTTATTGTGGTTCAATCTAGTTCGAGACAGTTTGGTCTTGGCTTCCATAATGTGAGAGACAGACAGGCAGCCAGCCAGACAGACAGACAAACAGACAGACAGGCAGACATTTGCAATAGACAGGTCTATCATGTCAAATGATGTGCTGGTTGAGGGGAGCATTGGGGGTTGTTGTGGTCCAGTTAAGGACAAGACAGTCTTGTTCTTAGCCTTCATGATGTTTGTATAATGTGAGAGGCAGACAGGGAGACGGGTCATTTCAAATGAGGAGCAGATTGGAAGGGTTGGAAGGGTTGGAGGTTATTGCCTCCAGGACATTATGGGTGAGAAGTGACTACCGTATCTCTCAGAGAGAAAGGTCAATCTTATCACAGCCGGTTTAGGGCTTCAAACAATCTGTTACGAGGATACACTGCACTGTATATGTTTGACACTGGAAGTAGACAAGCAAGTAGACAATGTTGTTGGTTAACTATGAAATTTCTGAAGAAGCCAAATATACATTTTGAAATAATATCTACGTTTTAATTCCTATACAGCAGGGTTTCCCAAACTCGGTCCTGGGGCCTTCCATGGGTGCAAGTTTTGTTTTTTCCCCCGAGCACTACACAGCTGATTCAAATAATCAACTCATCATCAAGCTTGGATTATTTGAATCAGATGTCTAGTGCTAGGGCAAAAAACAAAACTTCCAGCCCTGGGAGACCACAGGACCGAGTTTGAGAAACCCTGCTAAAAAATGCTAATTTAGACAAAACCTCCAGTGGCATTTACAGTTTTCTCAGTCACTTTGGTGCATTTCTTAGATAAAAAGTGCAATTCTTGATACTACTTGTACAAATTCCAAATCATGTAGTCACTTGTACACATCATTAAAGCAATTTCTTATTCCTTTGAACAAATTGCAATTGATGATGTACAAGTGTCAGCTTTTTTCCACATTATCAATTGCTCATGTCATGTCATATAGTAGATGGTTCTCTGTTGAAGTCTTAACCCTCAAAACATCTAGGCATTGGTTCCTTGCTTAAAGCCATTACATGCAAAATTGTTGAACTATTTGTCATAAACTGTCAAGCATAGTTTTACACATTTCTATTAGACCTTTTGTACAAAAACGTGAATTGATGAATCGTGCAGGTGAAATTGACCCTCACTCATGAAGGAATGTAAAGTGTTAGTTCAACCAACAATCAACCAGTTGTCTAAATTGCTCAAAGGTGCGTCTCATGAAGAATCAATTGGCAAGCATATATAGACAGACCACAACCCAGAGTTGCAATTTTCCAATAATGGATGGACCAGGAAACGAACAGGGTCAACAGCCAAGAGGAGGAAGAAGAGGAGCAAGGATGCGTGGTGGAAGGCAAAACAGAGGAAGAGGACATAGGTGCTTATATCTGATGACATAAGGGCCACTATTGTAGACCATGTTGTCAATCATGGCCTTACAATGGCTGAGGTGGGTCGAAGGGTGCAGCCGAATATTGGGAGATCAAACGTGTCCTCAATAGTTCAAACGTTTCGAAGAGAGAACAGGTATGTCCACCAATGTACAGTGCACTGTTACTGTATATAAGCAGTATACTGTATACTTCCTACAATGCTTCATATTACAGTAGTCCGCTTGTATTTCACAGCATACAGAAATATACTCTATGCAGATACATGCTGCACCTTACATGCACCCACCTGTATGTTTTACAGTAAAATGTGTGTTTGCATAGTTTTTGTCTATGTGAAAGTGTGTGATGCATCACTGCATTTTTCCCCACATAGGACTGCAAGATTACCTCAAACCGGTGGCAGAGGACGCCTTTTCACACCTCAACAGGAGGAGGCTATTTGCACCATGGTCCGAGCAAACAATGCCATGAGACTCAGGGAAATACAAAGGACCATTATAGAAGACAACGATGTCTTTGAAAACATCCATACGGTTAGCATCTCAACCATCGACAGGGTGCTGCATAGAAGCCAGATGAGTATGAAACAGCTGTACCGTGTACCATTCCAAAGGAATGAGGACAGAGTTAAGGAGCTACGGTACCAGTATGTACAGGTAAAACATATATCTATGTAACTACTTTACAGCAACATTTTATAGTGATACATAGTACAGTAAGCATAAACTGCACACATTCCCAGTGCTGTGGAAGGAACATGCAATATATGTACATTTTATGTCACTCTTCTTTACCAAAACAAATTCAACTGTGTGTTCTGGGATATAGCGTATAATGGAGTTGGACTCAAGTGAACCCTCTCACAACTTTGTATACGTGGATGAGGCTGGCTTCAACCTGACCAAATGCAGAAGGCGGGGTCGGAATATCATCGGTCACAGAGCTACTGTGGATTTGCCAGGCCAACGGGGAGGAAATATCACCATGTGTGCTGCTATTTCGGAGCATGTTGTCCTAACCCATATCCCCCTTATAGGGCCATACAACACCCAGCATCTACTCAACTTTTTAGAGACTCTCTACAGGGCTCTCATCCCTGATGATGAGAGGGGTCTGTTTAGAGGGGATTTGCCAAAGTATGTGGTCATTTGTGATAATGTGAGTTTCCATCGATCAAACATCATAAGGCAATGGTTTGTGACCCACCCGAGGATGCTCATAGAATTCCTCCCACCTTATTCACCATTCCTTAACCCAATTGAGGAGTTCTTTTCAGCATGGAGTTGGAAGGTGTACGATCGTCAGCCACACACACAGATGACCCTGCTGGCTGCAATGGATGCAGCATGTGAGGACATCACAGTAGACGCCTGCAGAGGATGGATAAGGCATTCCAAAAGATTCTTTCCACGTTGCATTGGAAGGGAAAATATCCGGTGTGATGTGGATGAGAATATGTGGGCTGACAGACAGGAACGTCTGGATGTGTAGAGACAGCACAACAGTGCTGCGGGCAAAGTTGTGCCTTAGGGGTGGTTTCCTGTGTTTCTTTCTAATTTCATTTTTTTTCCTTTGTGCCCCTTGAGTTGTCCAGTCTTTTTCAATCAATAACCCACATACAGTAATATGTAAATAGTACTGTTGAAATTGATATATGCTATAGAAGTGCAGCCTTGTGCATTTTCAATACAGTAACTGTCATCCAAACTGTAGCCTAAGTTTACATCAGGTAATACTGTCAAAGTACACAGTTACATTGACAACATGCCTAAACATTTTGACGACCTTGTTCGTGAACAAGGACTCAATGACTTATCATTCTGATGACACTGACATGATCATTGGCATGAATATTAACTTTTGAGAGATGTACTAAGGATTTTTAGTGACTGACTAGCTTTAGAAACATATCTATTGTATATTGCAGTTTGTACAAATTGTTCTGAGAAATGCACTTATTATTTTGTACATGTTAGGGATGATGTGAAAAATGCACCAAAGCGACTGAGAAAAACTGTAACTACGAAACCGAGGGCTGTTTAAATTAGCCAGCATAAGAGCAGCGTCAACATTCACACATTAAATTTGAAAAAAAACAGCCATTGATTTTCATTACTCAGCCATATGGTATAAACACTGTCAAAAATATGGCGGGCGGCTATTAGTTAAGAATATTGATAAAACATCAATGAAGCTGGTTCAGCAGGTCACACATTATTAGGAAAGTTTAAGTGCACCGTGCCACAATTGAATATATTTTCTCTCCTTTTCATCTCTGTCTCTCTGTCTGTCTGTCTCTCTCTTTGTCTGTCTCTCTCTCTGTCTCTCTCTAACAGGTACTGGACAGTCCTAAGTAGTTGACTTATAGAGCACTAATCTCCACAGAAAAGTTCCCTACCTTTTCCCCTCCCTTCCCCATACCACCCTCCCCAGTTCCAGATCCCACTGCTCTCTGCTCGCCGCTTCTCTCCTGTCACTTGGCAGCATCCCCTTCAGCGTGTGTTTTCAAGATGGATGCCCACTCGACGCATTCATCCGGCAGGTGCCCTAGTGCTTTATTATCACATTTTGACAGGCCGGTCCCGCCCACCGTGCCGCCGTGTCTCTCCCCAGACGTGTCCCTCGGGACAGCCTCCGCTGAACCCAATCGCAATGTACTAAACGCGCGCTGCGGCTCGAATGCTAATTTACTGTAACCAATGCGCCCAGTCTCCCACCACCTACGGTGCTGAAAGACCTCCTGTCATTGCAGAATGCAGAACCACCCACCCCACCTCTCCACCCGAGAATGGAAACTAACCCCCACCACGCCTGCCCAAAGTTGACTGTTTTTATTTCCCGTCCATACAAATCTACATCTCAAATGCTAGTCCGGGGTCCAAGGTTTACGGACGCTGATAACCATGACGATTTGGAAGAGAATGTATCTCTGGCTCAGCCTGAAGGGAAAGATGACACACTAGATTGAATTGAGGTCTCACTGACTGCAGAGAGAGAGCTGTGGTGATGAAGGATGGTGTCTGCTGCAACCTGAGCGGATGAAACATTAAGCCACCGTAGGATAACGGATGGTACGTTGATGAAACATTAAGCCATCGTAGGATAACGGATGGTACGTTGATGAAACATTAAGCCACCGTAGGATAACGGATGGTACGTTGATGAAACATTAAGCCATCGTAGGATAACGGATGGTACGTTGATGAAACATTAAGCCATCGTAGGATAACGGATGGTACGTTGATGAAACATTAAGCCACTGTAGGATAACGGATGGTACGTTGATGAAACATTAAGCCATCGTAGGATAACGGATGGTACGTTGATGAAACATTAAGCCACCGTCGGATGGTAGGATGAAACATTAAGCCACCGTAGATAACGGATGGTGCGTTGATGAAACATTAAGCCACCGTAGGATAACGGATGGTACGTTGATGAAACATTAATGAAACATTAAGCCATCGTAGGATAACGGATGGTACGTTGATGAAACATTAAGCCATCGTAGGATAACGGATGGTACGTTGATGAAACATTAAGCCATCGTAGGATAACGGATGGTACGTTGATGAAACATTAAGCCACCGTAGGATAACGGATGGTACGTTGATGAATCACAGTAGTTATTATCATCGTCATTCATCGCCACTTTTAGCATGATTGTAATTCATCAAATACATTACAGTTTATATTGGGATTAGCCTGCCCTTGTTTTCTCTTTGTCATTCAAGTCTTGAAGTGTGGTAATATAGCATCTTCACAATGCTGTCATACTATGTCATGACAGGTGATGACAAGTGACATAACACTGATGTTGCCATTGTTCTTGAACTGAAGTAAGAAGTGATGAAAACCTCTGGATCCAATGTTTTCTCTGGGTAGCCAACAACGGTGTCCAGTTGGGATTTTAGGGTTGCAATAGAGTTAGATCCAAAACCAGTGTCTCCCCTCCACTTTGGCAGAAGCTGAAATTAAATACAGTCTGAAATGGAATACAGTCTAAATTGGAATACAGTCCTAAAATGGAATACTGCCTAAAATGGAATACAGTCTAAAATTGAAATAGTTTGAATACGGACTGAAATGGAATACAGTCTGAAATTAAAGTTTGAATACGGACTGAAATGGAATACAGTCTGAAATTAAATAGTTTGAATACAGTCTGAAATGGAATACAGTCTAAAGTGGAATACAGTCTGAAATTGAAATAGTTTGAATACAGTCTGAAATGGAATACAGTGTGAAATTAAATAGTTTGAATACAGTCTGAAATGGAATACAGTCAAGTGGAATACAGTCTAAAATGGAACACAGTCTGAAATGGAACACAGTCTAAAATAGAACACAATCTAAAATGGAATACAATCTAAAATGGAACACAGTCTAAAATGGAACACAGTCTAAAATGGAACACAGTCTAAAATGGAACACAGTCTAAAATGGAACACAGTCTAAAATGGAACACAGTCGAAAATGGAACACAGTCTAAAATGGAACACAGTCTAAAATGGAACACAGTCGAAAATGGAACACAGTCGAAAATGGAACACAGTCTAAAATGGAACACAGTCTAAAATGGAACACAGTCTAAAATGGAACACAGTCTAAAATGGAATACTGTCTGAAATGGAATACTGTCTGAAATGGAATGCGGTCTGAAATATAATCTGAATGTGGTGTCAATCTGAGGCCTACCATTCAGCAGATGACAGATTGTGACATCAGGCATTTCCTGGATCTGAAATGCTCTCCTTAGATCATCTCAAGTGTTTTCGCTATATGACTCAGTAGCGAGGTCTTCTGGAATCTTGACCAATTAGCATTCACTTTGACGTATGGTAGATCACATCCGTTCGATCGAAATTGGTTGAAATGTACTGCAAGCCTTTATCGTCTTCAATTAGAATTCATCAGAGAATTTGGAATCATTTTCCTCATGTCTCATCGCACTGTATCTTCATTTTCCCTTTCTCCTCCCACCGTTTTTGGTGGAATATGTCAAAATGTCAGTTAGAAACTGGAGGGAAAGTGGAAGAGATCGTATAGCGTATATAGAATGTCAACTGTCGTTGTAGTGGTTTGTATGTCTTTTTTAAATGAAGAAATGTCATCAGCCAGGAAATCTTATTTTCCCCTTCCCACTCAATAAGTGAGCAATTCAACAACTGTGTGCATCAACTATATCTCAGAAAATCCTATTTTACCAGTTCTTCTCCCCAACCAAAAACATCATTATACATTTTTGGCCTAGAAAGAATAGACTTCGAGCAGATAATTGCCAATGCAAACGTGGGGCTTTTATCTCTTGTGAACTGGAGACTATTTGTGTGGAATCTACATACCGCCTCCTTCTTCCCTTCTCCCCACCCCACAAAATTGGATAATCCTCATTTAGGTCTGGTGTTTACAACAGTGGTGCGGTGCTTTGACCAATTCATTGGTCATTTCATTTCAGGCGCCCCCTAAAACCACCTCGGCCTCCCACTTCAGCTACCCCCGTACCCCACTCCACCACCCCCGCCTCCCATCCTCATTTTGCAGGGGCCCCGCATTTGGTCAAATTGCCCCTAAACCCAGAGCTGTTGTAATTTGTGGAGAGGGCTACAGAGTGGGTGCTTTGAAGAAGGGAGGAAAAGGAGAAAAAAGTAACAAAAGCAAAAACAGGGATGGCGATGTCATTGGGTGTACAGGCAATCAGAGGAGAGGAGAGGTGAGAGGTGGGGAAGGCGGAGGCTGTGTTAAGTGCTCTCAGCGAGGAGTCGAGTCCCCCTCTCTCTGGTCGCCAGCCTCGCTCTAGGCAGTCAGATCCCCTTTGAAGTAATTACCCTTTAACCTGGACAAGCTCATCAGACCCCCTCAACACACACCACTCACACACACATACACACACACAGACAGACAAGACTACAAAATGCTGGAGGGGAAGAAGACAAGGAGGGAAAGAGGAGGAGGAGGAAGTAAACAAAACAAGACAGATATGTCTCCTGGTCCACCTTCTATCCAGACACTGCTGTATGGATTTCTAGAAGTGAGCATGGAATAGAAAGACATACTATTGAAAGATGGCTCTGTTAGCACTGCGGTGGTGTTTAGCAGTGAACAGTAGCTACAACTGTTGTCGAGGTGATGCTGTTTAAACAGCTACAACTGTTGTGGTGGTTAACTGTAAACTGGTACAACTGTTGTGGTGGTGGTTATGCTTCACCTAGCTACAACTGTTGTGGTGGTGGTTAAGTAAACAGTCACCTAGCTACAACTGTTGTGTGGTGGTGGCTAGCAGTAAACAGTCACCTGCTACAACGGTTGTGGTGGTGGTGGTTACCAGTAAACTGTCACCTAGCTACAACTGTTGTGGTGGTGGTTAAACTGCACCTAGTAAACTGTTGTGGTGGTGGTTAATCACCTAGCTACAACTGTTGTGGTGGTGGTGGTTAGCTAGTAAAACAGTTACCTAAACAGCTACAACTGTGGTGGTGGTGGTTACTGGTAAACAGTCACCTAGCTACAACTGTTGTTGTGGTGGTTAGTTGTTTTGGTGATTAGCTGTAAACAGTCACCTAGCTACAACTGTTCTTGTGGTGGTGGTGGTTACTGGTAAACAGTCACCTAGCTACAACTGTTGCTGGTAAACAGTCACCTAGCTACAACAGTTGTTTTGGTGGTTAGCTGTTCTTGTGGTGGTGGTGGTTAAACAGTCACCTAGCTACAACTGTTGTTGTGGTGGTTACTGTTGTTGTGGGTGGTTAGCTAGTAGTCACCTAGCTAACTGTTGTGGTGGTGGTTAGTCACCTAGCTACAACTGTTGTGGTGGTGGTTAGCTATAAACAGTCACCTAGCTACAACTGTTGTTTTGTGGCTGTAAACAGTCACCTAGCTACAACTGTTACTGCTGTAAACAGTCACCTAGCTAAACAGTCAGTCACTAGCTACAACTGTTGCTATGGTGGTGGTTAGCTGTAAACAGTCACCTAGCTAAAACTGTTGTGGGTGGTGGTTACTGGTTGTAAACAGTCACAGCTACAACTGTTGTGGTGGTGGTTAGCTAAACAGTCACCTAGCTACAACTGTTGTGATGGTGGTTAGCTATAAACAGTCACAACTGTTGTGGTGGTGGTTGCTGTACAGTCACCTAGCTACAACTGTTGTGGTGGTGGTTAGCTGCAAACAGTCACCTAGCTACAACTGTTGCTGTGGTGGTTGTGGTACTGGTTAGCTGTAAACAGTCACCTAGCTACAACTGTTGTGATGGTGGTTAGCTGTAAACAGTCACCTAGCTACAACTGTTGTGATTTATATAAACAGTCACCTATACAACTGTTGATTCACCGAGCTACAATGTTTTTTATTGTGATTTAAATACAGAATAGTGGTTTCTTTGTTTTCTCAAGGTTACTTTAAGTGAGACCTTAATTAATGTCACATATATCTGATAGACAGTATTATGCTAATATTCTACTTCTCCCAAGGCCTCAATGCATCTATGACATACTATAAGACAAAAAATGATGTATTATGCTTCTAAGTTTAGGAATTGTAGAGACCACCATAGATACTAAACAAATAAATAAGCCTCTGTGTATATAGCTACATATATAATATATATGTATATATATGTAAAACATAAAGTATAAAACTGTGTACAGTGGCAAGAAAAAGTATGTGAACCCTTTGGAATTACCTGGTTCTGTACGAATTGGTCATAAGTTACAACAACAGACAAACACAATGTGCTTAAACTAATAACATACAGATTATAGTATTTTTCTTGTTTATATTGAATACATAATGACTTAATTGGAGTCAGAGTCAGCTAACCTGGAGTTCAATCAATGAGATGAGATTGTCCATAGAGATGTTGGTTAGAAGCTGCCCTGCCCTATAAAAAAACACTCACCATTTTTTTGGCAACAATTTATTTGCTATTCACAAAACTGTCAAACATGCATTTCCTGATGTGAACCATGCCTCTGAATAAAAGAGATCTCAGAAGACCTAAGATTAAGAATGACTGACTTGCATAAAGCTGCAAAGGGTTGCAAAAGTGTCTCTAAAAGCCTTCATGTTCATCAGTTCACGGTAAGACAAATTGTCTATAAATGGAGAAAGTTCGGCACTTTTGCTACTCTCCCTAGGAGTGGCCGTCCTGCAAAGATGACTGCAAGAGCACAGCTCAGACTGCTCAGTCAGGTTAAGAAGAATCCTAGAGTATCAGCTAAAGACTTCACTGGAACATACTAACATCTCTGTTGACAAGCCTACGATACGTAAAGCAAGACTGGTGTTCATGGGAGGACACCACGGAAGAAGCCACTGCTGTCCAAAAAAAACCAATGCTGCATGTTTGAAGTTCACAAAAGAGCCCCTGGATGTTCCACAGCACTATTGGCAATATATTCTGTTAAACTAAAGTTGTGTTGTTTGGAAGGAACACACAACACTTTGTGTGGAGAAAAAAAGGGCACAGTACACCAACATCAAAACCTCATCCCAACTGTAAAATATTGTGGAGGGAGCATCATGGTTTGTGGCTGTCTCAGGGCCTGGACAGCTTGCTATCAACTACAGAAAAAGGAATTCCCAAGTTTATCAAGACATTTTGCAGGAGAATGTAAGACTATCTGTCCGCCAATTGAAGCTCAACAGAAGTTGAGTGAGGCAACAGGACAACGACTCAAAACACAAAAGTAAATCAACAACAGAATGGCTTCAACAGAAGAAAATGCACCTTCTGGGTGGCCCAGTCAGAGTCCTGACCTCAACCCAATTTGAGATGCTGTGGCATGACCTCAAGTGAGCAGTTCACACCAGACATCCCAAGAATATTGCTGAACTGAAACAGTTTTGTAAAGATGAATGGTCCAAAATTCCTCCAGACCATTTTGCAGGTCTGATCCGCAACTACAGAAAACATTTGGTTGAGGTTATTGCTGCCAAATGAGGGTCAACCAGTTATTAAATCCAAGGGTTCACATACTTTTCCCACCCTGCACAAGACATGAAAACGCATAATTGTTTGTGTGTTATTAGTTTAAGCAGACTCTGTTTGTCTATTGTTGTGACTTAGATGAAGATCAGATCAAATTTTATGACCAATTCATACAGAAATCCAGGTAATTCCAAAGGATTCACATACTCTTTCTTTCCACTGTATATATGTGTGCATCTATGTGATTGTATGTGTGCATATGTTAGTGTGTGTTTATGGAATTTGGCTCTCACACACACACACACACACACACACACACACACACACACACACACACACACAGTGCCATCCATGCGTTGGTTGGTCCTAGGCTGTCAGAGGTCTGTGTAGCTAATCTTTATGCACTCTGTGACCTCCTCACTGCAAACCCTGCTAAATATATTATTCCCGTGGGGCTTTCATTGCTGCTTGGTGTCAGAAATCAATATGTATGAGGCGCGTAGATGGGAATTTCTAATAGATCTCTCGAGGCCCCGCGCTGCTCTTCAATATCTGCCTGGCGCTATTAGTGCCGGCTCAGTGGCAGTGAAATAACCGAGATAATCTTTTAAGGTACCTTTCTTAAGGTGGAACGGCGACGTTGCCAGGTCTCATGCATTCTCTTTTGCATCTGAGTGCCTGAATGCCTGACGCTGAACGTCAAGGAAGGTTTTTATGGATGGGGGGGTATTTGTGCAGTGATACATAGCAGCGTGTTTTATCATGATTTGAATTGGATAATTTGTGTTGTTATATACAGAAATGTTACTTTCCCACCTAAAGAGAAAGCGTTGACTTTTACAGGCTCAGGAGATCACCCTCCTCTGCATCCACCTGTGTTTAAATGAGGTGATATGGTATAGCCACATACATAGCATATCATATACACACACACACACACACACAGGAAACCATCATTTACACAAACAGACCGACAAATGGAAACCCAGTACAAAACATCTCTCACACACAAGCACACATCTCTCAACATGCAAACTGTAGACATACACACTACCTTTTTATAATTTATGCGGAGAAAGATTAGAAAGGAAAACTGAATGTCATAGTTGTGTGTTTATGTTTGTGTGTGGCTCTCTGTATGTGTGTGTGTGTATGTGTGTGTCTCTCTCTGTATGTGTGTTTGTGTGTGTGTGTGTCTCTCTCTGTGTGTGTGTGTGTGTGTGTGTGTGTGTGTGTGTGTGTGTGTGTGTGTGTGTGTGTGTGTGTGTGTGTGTGTGTGTGTGTGTGTGTGTGTGTGTGTGTCTGAAGGGATGTGCCACAGTGCTAATTGCCCATATTCCTAATGTGGGGATGATTTGCTGCAGCACTTAGCTGCAGAACATAGGAGACAGAGTTTCTCTCTCTCTCTCTCTCTCTCTCTCTCTCCTTATCTCTCTCTCTTTCCCTTCCTACCCTATCTTTCTTCCCCTCTCTCTCTTTTTCTCTCTCTCTCTCCCCCTACGCCGTAGATGAGACATCCGGCTTCAGCAGGCAGTTAGGGGATTGGAGGAGGAGGAGTAGGAAGAGGGGAGCAGAGGGGAGTGGAGGGGGCTAGAGCAAGGGAGAGGAGGAAGAGAGAGAGAGGAGGGAGGGAGGGGGGTTGGCTCTGAGCTCAGACAGCGTGAGGTCCCTGGGGAAGAGAGAGGCTGGAATTATTCTACGGTCATGGGCTTTTTTCCCTCCCATCTCGTCCCCTCCTCCTCCATCTCACACGGCGAGGACCTCTGAGTATAATCCTCCACCGCTCAGCCCAGCTCGTATATCTCTGCCGTCCCTGAGACAAAGGTTATCACTCCCCCACCTCACGGTTGGCCGGCGGCTGTAGAACCACTAACCACATCCTGGGCTGGTATACATTAAAACAACAGGAACAATCCTATAGAATATTATAATATGAATTATGATATTAGGGAAATGCTTATTAATTGTTAATGAAAGTGTGATTAATTACACCCACAATCATATGATCATCATGAGGAATCACAAATAAATATTGTTGTACTGTATATTAGCCATAATGCTGATTAACGTGTTTAAAAAAAAAAATTGCTACATTTTAAATTCCAGGTAGCTAGCCTACCACTGTGGTTTAATTCATCTCCATTGTTGACTCAGTGGCCTGCCCAGAGCATGCAATTCTCCACATTCAGAGTGGGAGAGAGCCAGAGTGGGGAGAGGAGCCTCTCCTTCTCTACTCCTTCCCTCTCTCACCGAGCCACATACCTTCAACAGTGATCACCCATAAGATGAGAGTGATTACCCCTCCATATTCCCCCATCTCTCTCACTCTCTTTCTCTCCCCCCTTCCCCATGTTAAGCCTCTATACGGCTCAGTCATTACCTGTCGTTGTCCAAGGCACTTGATACCATTTCTCTTTAAAGATAGACTTAGGAAAGACATTCAGATTCATGGCACCTCTGTCCCTATGGACTAGAGCAGAGAGAGAAATAAGACACACACACACACACACACACACACACACACACACACACACACACACACACACACACACACACACACACATTCATTAGACTGGGGTGAGAAGGGCAGGATCGACAGAGGAGGGGAAGTAACAGTTAGGATTTGGTTATGAAGACCCTGCTCAGTGAGTGGCTCAACAGGGAAGAGATGGATGAGATAGAGAAAGGGGGATGGGGAAAAGAAAGAGACAGACAGGAGGGTGAAAGCAAGAGACAGGAGAAAGCAAGGTACAGAAATAGAGAGAAAGAAAGAATACAACCCCCCCTTCCTAGTGATTGGAGACCCTTCTGGCCTGGCGGGCTGCCTAGGTGTTAGGTATGCAGCAGCAGTGTTAGCCAGGGCCTCGCCCCCTTCGCTCTGCTCATCACCATAATGACCTCCCCCAGGTATAAGTACACAGGGACACGCTGCCACCACACGCGCCACGCCGCACACACGCCACCACCGGGGCACTGTGCCAGGGACGGCAGACGACCAGTCAGGGAGCAACAGAGGGGGATGGATGGAGGGGAGGAAGAGAGGAAAGGAGAGGGAAAACAGGGGAGCTTCTGAGAGACAGGTGTCATGGCAGAAGGAAGGATGACTAATTACACAAGGTATCTCCTCTATTAGGAGCTGGATGTGACTGGCTATGGAACAATAGAGTGGGGAAGACCATGTTGCTGCGATGTCCTGATGCCGTGTCCGTATATTTAGACTGATTTGTAAATATTTTTGTGACATCACATTTCATGTAGGTTTCTCCATATGGACAATGATGTAAAACAAACCTAAACTTGAACCTGAGCTAAATTTGAACTTGAACCTGAAATTGAACTTGAACTTGGCTAGGTTATGCAGGCATCTTCTTTTACCTTTCAGTGGGAGGTATACTGAAATGAACGAATGTTCTGCATAGAAATAAAAAACAAAGCTAAGGAGACACAAGGATGGTAGACATGTGCAATGTGTGGAAAGAAAGTATTAACAACCAAAAAACAAAGGTTGAATAATATTCATCCTTATAATATTAAAATGCTTTAATTTAATTTCATGTGTGCACACTATAAATAGAATTTTTTTTTAGAAACTTTTTTTTAATTGATGGATTTACATAAAGCTTGGATTTACAAGACCACAAATGCGATTGAAATATATTTTGGTGACGCTTTCATATACCTGCCTCAACATTTCAATGTTTGTTTATCAAAAACATCCCTACTTTTACATCAACAATGAATCTATTCTGTCATGAATAACAGACATGATCCTTAATAATCAATAATCGAGCATTAGATAGACGTCAATTAAAAACCCACGAAATACAGCACATCACACCATGATTGGCGGGGTCAAGCAGGAAGTAGGAACTCAATAGTCATGAGGCGGCATGACACCAATTTCCCTCAGTCTAAGCACATGGACCCAACACATATGGAAATGGATAGATGATGCTCGCCCCATCGCTGCTATGACTCCATCTCCCTTATGGAAGTCAACCTTGCTTAAAAAGTGGTGAAATTGGAACCCCTGAGGAGCTTGAAAGAGAGATACAGATAGAGAGGGGGAAAACTATTCTGCATCGAGTGGACGTTTGTGTGTGTGGTCCTGATTACAAACCATGGTACTGTGACTTCTTAAGGACTGTGATGTCATACTGTCAGGATCTATCCCATGTCACGTACACTGGACTCTCCCAGTGCGTGAGGGTTGCCAGGTCTGTCCCTACACTGTAACAGGGTGAGAGTGAGGTGCTGGCTCTGCAGTTCCCTCTGCTTCTCTGCCACAGCCAGGCCGGGGGTGCAGGACGCAGCAGGGGTCTGGCAACGCTCAGAGCGGGCCCAGCCCGACTGAGCTCATTTGGGCACGCTTCTACAAAGCCGTGCATCTGCACCCCTGCACCTGTTTAAAGTAACCCCTCACTCACTCTACCCTGGTAACCAGGTAACAGGAGCAGGCACCAACGACACCAGCCTGCCAGGGTTACTGCTGTACCAGTCAGGTGGTGTGCTGCATATGATAAGGAGAGAGAGAGAGAGACACAAACACACACACACACACACACACACACACACACACACACACACACACACACACACACACACACACACACACACACACACACACACACACACACACACACACACACACACACACACACAGATAGTGTATGTGTGTGACAGAGAGAGATATTTGTGTGCTTGTTGTGTGAGTGAGAGAGAGATACAGAGAATAAAGAAAGGAAAAGTATGAAGGATTTTTGCTGATTAAAGTGTATCTAAGCCTGTCTATGTTGTATCTCAGTCCCAAGACACTGCTCCTTTCCTTCCCAATATCCTTATTTATCACCAAAAAAACAGACACAAAGCTTATTTATCGCCTAAACAATAGGCACAAAAGTTATTTACCACCAAAATAACAAACACAACACTTGTGTTGCTAAAGAGACAAAACATATTTATCACCAAAGGAAACAACAGACACAAAGCTTATTTATCACCAAAACAACAGACACAAAGCTTATTTATCAAAAACAACAGACACAAAGATTTATCAAAAACACTTATTTATCACCAAAACAACAGACACAAAGCTTATTTATCAACAAAACAACAGACACAACGCTTATTTATCACCAAAACAACAGACACAAAGTGTATTTATCACCAAAACAATAGACACAAATCGTATTTATCATGAAACAATAGACACAAATCATTTATCACAAAACAATAGAACAAATCGTATTTATCACCAAAACAATAAACACAAAGCGTATTTATCACCAAACAGACAATGCTTATTTATCGCGAAACAACAGACGCAAAGCTTATTTATCACAAAACAACAGATACGTAGCTTATTTATCACACAAACAACAGACACAAACGTATCGCCAAAACAATAGACACAAACGCTTATCACCAAAACAACAGACAGTTCGCTTATTTATCACAAAACAGACACTAAGCTTTATTTGTCACAAAACACCAGACGCAAAGCTTAGAAAGACTGGGGAGCACAACACTGTGTCTGCATGGCCTCTAGAGTAGCAGTCTGAATGGTTGGTATCAGACATCAGACCAGCGTCACTCTGTGCTGTCTACCAGACTAACTCATCTCCCTCTCCTCCTCCTCCTCTCCTACTCCTCTCTTCTCTCTCTCTCCTTAGTGTCTGTCCATCTTTGCCTCTTTCCCATTTTTAAGGCGAACACAGGCGGAGTAGCGGCGTCCGTGGCGCTTCTCTCGACACGTGGGCACATCCCTCTCACCTTGGAAACGGAGGATGGGCATGCGTGGCAACGCTTTGATGGCTTAATTATCGCTGTGGAAACAGGCAAGGGCCAGACAGAGGGACGTAACGGACACACAGACACAGCCAGGTAAAGGCTCCAGTAGTCATGCTAACGGGGCTGAATAGGCGTGTGAGTGATCGTTGGCATCGTTAGCTCCCCATCAGGCCGTTGTGTGTGTGGTTGACTGAAGGAGAAAGGAAGGTTTTTTTTTTGAGGGTCTTAATGTGTCTATACAGTAGCTGCATGTGTCCTTATACGCCCAATTACGCTCCCTTCTGTTGGTTTGAAGTTGCTGCTTGGTCTAGTAATGGAGAGTTGTCTAAAGGAAAAGATTGTTGATATTTAAGGCCCACAATACATCACTTGAAATAAGTCTCCTTCGTGTCATTTCAAATGTCATTACATGATGAATTGAAGACCTATGGCCTGAAGACCTATATACAGTTGAGGTCTGAAGTTACCATACATTTTGGTTGGAGTCATTAAAACTTGTTTTTCAACCACTCCACAAATTTCTTGAAAACAAACTATAGTTTTGGCGAGTCGGTCAGGACATCTACTTTGTGCATGACATTTTTCCAACAATTGTTTACAGACAGATCATTTCACTTATAATTCACTGTATCACATTTCCAGTGGGTCAGAAGTTTACATGCACTAAGTTGACTGTGCCTTTAAACAGCTTGGAAAATTAAAGAAAATGATGTCATGGCTTTAGACGCTTCTGATAGGCTAATTGACATAATTTGAGTCAATTGGGGGTGTACCTGTGGATGTATTTCAAGGCCTACCTTCAAACTCAGCGTCTCTTTGCTTGACATCATGGGAAAATCAAAATAAATCAGCCAAGACTTCAGAAAAAGAAATTGTAGACCTCCACCAGTCTGGTTCCTTCCTTATACAGAAATGACTGCCGATGCATTTTCTCCAAGCTATGAAGGAGTACTTTAACTAACAGCAGGCTGGACCCAGAGCTCTACTATAACTAACAGCAGGCTGGACCCAGAGCTCTACTATAACTAACAGCAGGCTGGACCCAGAGCTCTACTTTAACTAACAGCAGGCTGGACCCAGAGCTCTACTATAACTAACAGCAGGCTGGACCCAGAGCTCTACTTTAACTAACAGCAGGCTGGACCCAGAGCTCTACTATAACTAACAGCAGGCTGGACCCAGAGCTCTACTATAACTAACAGCAGGCTGGACCCAGAGCTCTACTTTAACTAACAGCAGGCTGGACCCAGAGCTCTACTATAACTAACAGCAGGCTGGACCCAGAGCTCTACTATAACTAACAGCAGGCTGGACCCAGAGCTCTACTATAACTAACAGCAGGCTGGACCCAGAGCTCTACTATAACTAACAGCAGGCTGGACCCAGAGCTCTACTATAACTAACAGCAGGCTGGACCCAGAGCTCTACTATAACTAACAGCAGGCTGGACCCAGAGCTCTACTATAACTAACAGCAGGCTGGACCCAGAGCTCTACTATAACTAACAGCAGGCTGGACCCAGAGCTCTACTATAACTAACAGCAGGCTGGACCCAGAGCTCTACTATAACTAACAGCAGGCTGGACCCAGAGCTCTACTATAACTAACAGCAGGCTGGACCCAGAGCTCTACTATAACTAACAGCAGGCTGGACCCAGAGCTCTACTATAACTAACAGCAGGCTGGACCCAGAGCTCTACTATAACTAACAGCAAGGCTGGACCCAGAGCTCTACTATAACTAACAGCAGGCTGGACCCAGAGCTCTACTATAACTAACAGCAGGCTGGACCCAGAGCTCTACTATAACTAACAGCAGGCTGGACCCAGAGCTCTACTATAACTAACAGCAGGCTGGACCCAGAGCTCTACTATAACTAACAGCAGGCTGGACCCAGAG
>NC_088231.1:18336392-18428639 GCF_036934945.1 Oncorhynchus masou masou
ATTCAAGGAAGGTGAGAACCACCTTTTTAGCAAAAACAAATGTAACCCTCTCACCGGGTTCGATTTGGACTCTCACGATATTACCTTACATAGAATATCTCAGATGTTAGGTGAGAAGGACATCTCCAATAAGAATCCCTATTGTAAACTATCTAGGGTGATGACAACTAGGGTATTAACTTCAGATGGAATGATTATAGGTTTGCATTGACACCCAGGCCGTGTCAAAGCCATGCATTCAATTAAATTGAAACAGTAAATGACTCCACCAAGACAACATACATAAGGTTTAAGATGTGTATTATTACATTTTCAAAGCACCACATCAAAATAATAAAAATAAACCCCAATGATTCATGCACAACCCATGTCCAAATTATTTCAAGCTTACTTAAGGGGCGCGTTGGAGCAACAACAACAACAAAAAAGCACCCCACCGTTGTGGTTACTCACTACTTATAGATATTCCCTCAGCGAAGTATGGCAGTTCTGTGCAGGTTTTCCTCACATGGTCCACAGCAAGCACAGCTATCAATGCAGACAGTACTCCTTAGCAGTAACCGATATCCCATGGGAACATGAACTCGCCAAGCAATTCTCTGTTTCGCTGCCAGACAATCCCAAAGGATTCACTCCATTGTGCTGGAAAGAAAGCTCTGCTGTTGGGACGGCTTTATGTAGGCATTAACAGTTTGTGGGCAACACTTGTCACCGTTATAGGGCAATTCACGTATTGTTTAGTGTTGTGTCTTTGCTGGCATGCATCTAAAAACACATTTTTGAGTTTGCCCCACCAAGATGTACATGCTAAAATCGCCACTGTTGTCTTGTCCCAACAGCTTAGCATCATTTTATCAAATCTCAAAAGAAAAGCAACCGTGCCCACTCAGATAAGAAGCCTAATCTAATGGGGACATTATGATACTTCTTACTTTCAATAATTTTGTTATTGCACCACTGGCAAGTTGATGTTCCTTTATCACACTAGAATCAGCTTCAGTAACGTGTTAGCATCTTAATCGTAGTAGCATCTGTAAGGTTCTAGAACCCCCATGCCATCCACATGAAAGGATTCCCACTCAGGCAGTAACCATTACATATGTGGCCTCCAACGACAAGCCACTGGCCAATGCTGACTTATTCAGGTCATATCAGCTGTTGATTTCAGTTTAGAAACATTTATTACTATTTACAACTCCACAGTTACAACAACAGTCTTTCCCATTCCCATATTGATTTATTGGCTAGTATTAAGAGCAGTTTTCCATCAGATTACAAGAACAGCAGGTAGACAAGGTGTTTGGTTTCAACACAACGGTACAAGGTACATCAGCTTTATTGCCCATGTTATCCCTGAGATTGATGCATAGAAATGAATGACTGATAAGAAATTAGCTGAAGTAATTTTATACAAATACTTTTTAAATGTAGGCCTTACAGACAGTCACTGTAAATAAGACAAATAAAACCCAATCTTTGACCCCCTTTTTTTTACCTCATACAGCAAAGTGGCACATCCCAAATGAAAGAGCACCCTTTGGCAGAACAGTACATATAAAATATCCTACATAGTGAGGTGTAAAACTATCTTTTAAAGGTAAATTAAATGTCTTCCTACCCACCGAGGCCAGCATTATGATTCTTCCAATAAATGACTTGTGTTGTCATTTGAAGGGCTATGAGAGTTCGCCTCATCCGCAGAGGCAGATTGGGACAGAACCCCCTCACTATGTGTGGGTGTGTCAGAAGCAGCAGCAACATTTATAGGAGGCTTGGCCTCCAGCACTCCACTGTCCAGACCCACAGGTGGAATCAGCTGTTCCCAGTCTTGTAACATGGACTCCAGCAGGCCAGAGTCTGCAGGGTTGCCTGTGGTGGTGGTTGTGCTAGGCGCTAGCACGCTGTTGCTTGTGCTGCTGCTTACCGGGCAGGTGTGGTTAGCATCGTTAGCGCCTGCGGCAGTATGTTGGTCACTGTCGCTGTCTATGGTAATGACAGTGGGCGAGTGTTTCCTGGACCCTGTGCGCTCTTTGCTCCTGTGCCTCTTGCCCTTCTTCTTGTGCTTCTTCTTCTTCTTCTGGTGCTTCCTGGTTTGCTCCGAGGAGCTGCCCTCAAAGATGATCTCCACGCTGAGGCTCCTGCTCCTCTTCCCCCCAGACTTCTCCTTGGACTTCCTGTGACGCTTCTCTTTGCTCTTCTTCTTGTCTTTCACATAGGACGAGGTGGTGGAGGAGGGAGGCTCGTCGAGGGCTTTGGAGGACTGGTCTTTGGAGGCAGGTTCCTCCAGGTGTCTCGATTTGTACTTTCTCTTCCCGCTGGGCTTCTCGTGACGAGACTTCCTGTGAGCGCCGGACGGCGAACAGGTGCTGGAACGACTTCTGGAGCGCCTCTTATCCCGCCGGTGGGAATCAGGACTCTGGCTCGGGGACCTGCAATCGATGTTCCTGTGTGAGCTGGAGTAGTAGGACCTCCTCTCTGTGTAGAGCGTGGCACTGCTGTCCCTCTCACTCTCCCGGCTGTAGTAGTGCCAGTGATAGGAGTGCGACGATGAGTCGTGGCTGCGGCCTGATCGGCTGCTATCTTTATTGTCCCGCGTCTTCTCCCATTTAGTGTGGGAACGGTCGCGGCTTTGGGAGCGTGACTGCCTCCTGCCTCTGGACAGAGTGCTGTCGCTGTTGATGGAGATAGCCGGGCTCTTGGTCGAGCGGCTGCGGTCGGCGCTCCTGGACCTCCTCCCCCGGTCTCTGCTTCTCGACCGTGGCCTCTCTCTAGATCTATCTCGACTGTGACATCTCCTGCCGTCTTTCTCAGTTTGTCCTCTGTTTTTGCTTGCTGACTTACTGGATGATGTCTCACATCTAATTGAGGGTGAGGTGTTACATCTCTCCTTGGAGCACGATACATCTTGCTTCCTTTCCACCCCCTCTGCCTTCCCAGGACATTGGCCTTGAGAGGAGGCGGGGCTAAGGCTGGTGAAGCGGATGTGTTGAAGCAGCCTGGGCACTTCATCTTTGATCTCCTCCAGAACAGACTCCTCTGAGTCAGAGGACAGCTTGACCAGCTCCGGAGTCCTTTCAGCAAGGGGTTTTACAAAGCCCACGATGATGCAATCCTCATCGCCAGAGGAGGTACACGCCTGTCCGTCCTTGTCGGTTTTCACCCAAGCAGAGTCCACAGTCAGGCGAGGGCCTTTGGCTGTAACACTGCTCCGCACTCCTCCCCCACACTGCTCTCTGAGTCCGAGTCTCTGATGGATAGCAGCAGGGCCCTGGTGGGTTCTGTTGTGGAGTACGAAGGTCCGGGTGTCTCGTCGTCCCATGCTGACTGGCTCAGGGCGCCCCCGGACATGGGGTCCAGCTCCACAGAATCGCCTTCCTCCTCATCCTCGGAGATGGCAATCACCGAGGAGTTGGAGCTGCTGCCCTCGTCCGAGGACGGCGCAGGGCAGTCGTAGACGGCATGCTGGTCGTAGGCCTCCATGTTGAAGGGTGCTCGGGCGAAGTTGACAAACTCATGCAGGAAGTGATCGGTGCGAGCCTGGAGGAAGGGCTGCAGCTCCTCGTGGATGGCCCGGTCCTCCATGTCATAGCGGGTGATGCGGGACATGATAATGTGCTGCACGATGTTGACCAGGGAGCCGTGAGCGCCGTACAGCACCACCAGCTCTCTCTTCAGCCAGGGCAACAGGCGGTGCAGGCAGGCCGGGTTCTTCTGAAAGAACTCCGCCGAGATGTCCCGGGAACGGCCACCGTCTCGCACGCTCCGCACTCGCACCCCTCGCCGGTAGAGCGCCCGTCTGAACTTGATCATCTCCTCCTCACGGAGGCTGCGCACGGTCCGGCCCTCGCTTTCTGCCCGCCTCCTGGCCGCCAGGCGCGCCATCATGCGGCGGAGGCCTCGGTCCTGTCGAGGAGGGGGGGAAGCCCCCGTTAGGGCCTCGAACATGACCCCGTTGTCGGGGGGAGGGGATGTTCTTCTCTGGTCCTGCCGACGCGCCCCCGTCAGCGTGGTGCGGTAGCGGAACCGTTCCCCTGCGAAACTCCCAAAGGAACCGTTCTCCGTGGGCCGCAGGTCATACTTCTTGAAGTCCTTCTCTGATTGTATACTGTGATAGATAGAGTTGAATGGCTGCTTGCATAGCGGGCACTCGGCTTTGTTCTTGGACCACTCGTGGATGCAGCGGAAGCAGAACTTGTGCAAGCAGAGATCGAGGTAGGCCATGTTGTTGAATCGGTCCAGACAGATGGGGCACTTAGAGTCTGGAGACGCCTCAGCAGACAAAACCTCAGAGGACTTGTCCAGGGCACTCTTCTTGCGTAGACGTAAGGTCATCTTTGCTGCTGCCATGGTGATAGTCTAGAGAAGAAAATATTGCTTCATGTTAAACAGTGTTTTCAATAAAGAAGGGACACAACACAGCACTCACTTTGTTCAAACTTAATTGTCTGTAATATACTGTCACTAGCTAGGCCCATTGGCAGATGCAGAGACAACTCTTTCATCTACACACCCTTACATATAATTTCAAAGGTATTAATTCAACCTGCAAACAGGGAATCATTTTGTAAGAGGAGCATCTAAACATTTTGTCATTATCCAGTGTGTTACATAATCAGAACACTATATTAATAAAGATTGTACAGGGGTCACAGCTGACTGTCAGAGCCATTTAGCCACATTGACCATAGATGGCAAAATGACTGTCAACCAATTTCAACAGAATCTTACAATTAGCTCACCACAGTTGTAAAATGATAATAAAGCCCAATAACTTCCCATGTAATGTTATATTACTTGAACGTGTCTTTTACTTGGTAAGGTTAACGTTAGCTAGCTCGATAGATAACTTTAGCAGCTACGTCAGCTGTTCTGACTCATCTAGGGTTGGACAGTGAACACTCATAATGGTTGACTTTGGCCCTAATCTCTGACCGATAATCCTGACAAGAAATGATGTATTCATGACATGTTTGTGAATCTGAATTGTGATAAATGACAGCTTGGGTAAATTAGCAAAATAGCTTTCAGTTAGCCATCTTTCGTCCCTTTGCTTACCAAAAAAGAAGCCGGGGATCCGAGGCAAATGTCTAAGAATCCTGTCGGCGACAACACTCAAGACCTCTCATATTATCTTTTCATATTTCACTATTTCCATATGTACTAAAGAGAAGTAAATTAATTTAGTTGTTTACCACACTCTTTGGAGTTGGCCTCCTGTTTCATACCGTGATGTAATGCTACATTTTAAAAAACGCAAAGGATGATGGTATACTGGAGGGTGTTGACCTTCCGCTTTGGAGTGAAGTACTTTTTTTATGGTCTCGTGCGCCACCTATTGACAGTAACGTTTAACACAGAGGATGAATTTGCTGGAAAGCACCCTAATCTGGACATAGACGACAGTAGTGTACTAATAAACCATAGCCATCCATAATATACAAACATCAAATATGATTATGAGTTTGGTTACACTATTGGTTACTTGTGTCAAATCGTTTGCAAAGCTCTTATTTTAAACGTTTAAACAGAGGGTAGTTCGAACGGCCCAATACATCACTGAGGCCAAGCTTTCTGCCATCTAGGACCACTATTCCAGGAAGGCCCTAAAAATTGTCAGACTCCAGCCACCCTAGTCATAGACCGTTCTCTCTGCTACCCCACAGCAAGCAGTACCGGAGCGCCAAGTCTAGGTCCAAGAAGCCTAAGCCATAACATTCCTGAACACCTAATCAAATGGCTACCCCCCCCCCCCCCTTTTTACACCACTGCTACTCTGATGTTATCATCTATGCATAGTCACTTTAATAACTCTACCTACATGTACATATTACCTCAACTAACCAGTGCCCCCACACATTGACTCTGTATCGGTACCCCCCTGTATATAGTCTCGCTATTGTTATTTTACTGCTGCTCTTTAATTACTTGTTACTTTTATTTCTTATTCTTATCTGTATTTCTTTTTAACTGCATTGTTGGTTAAGGGCTCGTAAGTAAGAATTTCACTGTACCCGTTGTATTCGACACGTGACTAATACATTTTGATTGAAACACTGGATCTGAATTACTCAAATAAATGCAGCACTCTTTCCCCCACATTCTTGTCCAAATATACTTCTCTGACATGTATTCGTATTGTAAATATTATTTAATGACATATACATAAAGTTTTTACAACAGGGCAGGTACAAAAAGACATTGTGTAATTCTTTCAACTATGTCTTCTTCAGTGGTGACCATGGCTCTCTGGGAGGTCTGGAACAACCTCTCCCGTCTCCAAGATGGTGTCACCCTGAACACAGACAGGGAAAATTAACAGATAATGAAAGAGTCAGTTGCTATATGTCCCTACTCTTTCATTACAAGGTCTAGGAAAGCTGTCTGGGAATCCAGGGCTTTTGTGGTCCGTTGTAGCTCGGTTGGTAGAGCATGACTATTGTAGAGCATGACTATTGTAGAGCATGACTATTGTAGAGCATGACTATTGTAGAGCATGACTATTGTAACACCAGGCTAGTGGGTTCAATTCCCAGGATTGCCCATATGTATAATGTATGCACGCATGACTAAGTCGCTTTGGATAAAAGCATCTGCTGAAATACATTATTTTGTGTTACCATAGTAGGCCACAATCACAGTGTAGTTTATATATAAGCTACACTGCAATTCAGTTCTTTACTGTTAACTGCCAAAGTGCACCATTGTGTCACATGCATCTATTAATAAATCTATAAGCAATAAATCACATTTTATTGGTCACATATACACATGGTTAGCAGATGTTACTGCAAATGTAGCGAAATGCTT
Organism: Oncorhynchus masou masou; assembly: GCF_036934945.1. Taxonomy (NCBI): domain Eukaryota; kingdom Metazoa; phylum Chordata; class Actinopteri; order Salmoniformes; family Salmonidae; genus Oncorhynchus; species Oncorhynchus masou. The sequence goes on from NC_088231.1 coordinate 18,343,200, forward strand.
GTGCTTCTAGTTCCGACAATGCAGCAATATCTAACAAGAAATCGAACAATTCCACAACAAAACCTAATACACACACATCTAAGTCTGATATCCAGTAGTTCTTCCCGGCTGTATGTAATAACACTTAAGATTTTCTGGGGTAACAATGTAAGAAATAATACATAGAAAACAAAACACGGCAAAGTTTCCTAAGGACTAGAAGTGAGGTGACCCTCTGTCGGCGCCATCTTGTCCAATCATCAATACAAAAGGAAAGGGAAAGGGGGATACCTTGTCAGTTGTTCAACTGAAATGTGTCGTCCGTATTTAACCCAACCCTTCTGCCCACCCACTGGGTACAGATGGCAGTTCAACATCTACATTTGATTTACATTTGGTTGAGTTGTCAACTAATATGAATTTAATGTGAAATCAACCAAAAATGTCACCCAGTCATTTAGGTTAAAAGTTGGGTGAAAAAAATACAAAATGACCTTGCGTTAATGACTTTTGCAAAACCAATTAGTTTTCCATGTTGACATTTGCATTTTTTGGTTGAAATGACATGGAAACAATGTATGTTTCAACCTGTTTTTGGCCAGTGGGCAGTGAATCCACTGTAAGACTAAGAGCCAGTTCAGACACAGATCAATCGTAGTCTGGACTAAAAAGCACTGACAATGGAGATTCTTCATTGTATGTCATTTTTCATCCAGGACAATGCTTAATCGTGTTCCTATAACAACACATGAGATGTACTTACAGGGAACAGTCTGGGCTTCAGCTCCACGATGCCATAGGGCTTTTTCTGTGACAAACACACAAGCAGGACAGGTCAATGTTTTAGATTGAATTGAAGACTCTTCTATGACACATGCATGATACAACTTTCAATAGAGCAGGTATAGTGAATGAATACCAACAAAACAGGGCTAAAAACTGCAATCCACTACTGTATAATAACATTTCATAAATCGGAGCACAATTAACTTTGAACATCCAAGGTCAAACACATTATCAGTCTTCTTGGCCATTAGGTCTCAGCCTTAAATCAAGACCTGTCTGTCTAGGCAGTAGGTCAAGGGAAAGCATTAGCAATGCTGATTTTTGAGTGACACAGCCTGGCATTTCATGTCTGATTTAGAGCTGAGAGGCCTGGTGTTTTAAATCGAACCAATTAGGCCTGTGAGGTGGTTGGAAGAATCCAGGTGGTGTCTGGTTGGGCCAAAATCCTCTTACACTCCAGGAACAGGTTTTCCTAACAACAACATTACTACATGAACGAAAAGACAATACAATTGTTGGTGTTGAATTGATTGAACTTACAGCAACATGATACTTCACATAATAATGCACAACCCAGGCAGGGATCAGCAACCGGGTCAAGGCGAACACGCCACCAGTGTAGACTTTGTAGGTCTGGAAAGAGAGCAACACAAAGGGGACGTGTGTCACAAATGTTAACAGGTGTTGTTGATTTCTTACTGACAACAGTTGATGCACTTTTCCGGTACAACTACTAGTTAGCAACATGCCAGTAGCTATGTTACATTCAGGTTGGCAGTGGCACAGGTGACTGGCATCACACCAAGCATGAGAATACTAGTCAATGTGGCTATGGTAACTAGTGACGACCCATGCAACTGGCTAGGCTAGCTAGTAAACAGTAACACCGACGTCTCAAAACAAAAACATAGCACGTAGCTATCACAAATACTAGCTAGTTCGTCATTCTAATCCAATTCACACAGCGTTGTTCGTTGATATAGTACAATGAAATGGCCAAAATGATGAACTCACGTAAAGCCTCCACAGGGTCTTCGGTTCCAGAAAGCCAGCCCAGAATTTTGCCACCGGCCCGGGGGCTGTCTTTGGCAGCACGGGCTCTCTGGGACTGAGCTCTTGGTCCTTCAGCCATTTCCTCCTGAGGTTTGAAATCTGCTCTACGCGGAGCTTTTCGTCTGCTGTGTAACCAGTCATGATTAAGAAGGGCTAGTTCTTATTTTCTTGATATTCAACCTCACTACAATGACACCATGGAGGACACCGCCATGGAGTGCACAGCCAAAACTCATGAAGAAGAAAACAGTCAACGACAACGGTAAATACACATTTCCTCCCTTGGCTGAGTGTGTGAGTGACATCTATGGGACTGGAGGAGGAAACAAAAGAGGGATTTTTCATGATCACTGATTTCTCTGATGCATTGTGCAAAATATGCTACACACAATTGCTTACTAATTTTTTTACATTCATCCAAAATTAAGGAAACTCTGTATTATGTATCCATATGCTTTTTACTATAATGGTAAATGTCTTTGTGAATTACTATTCAGATGTCATAAACAGTGAATGATAATGAGTTTTCTGTTTGGATGCGGTTGCAGCATTATAAACTGTTGTCACCATATGACCATTCTACCACTGTCCCGAGGGCATAAGCAAGTCCTCAATAAATTGTATTTTATAAAGCCCTTTTTATACCAGCAGTTGTCACAAAGTGCTTACAGATACCCAGCCTAAAACCCCAAAGAGCAAACAATGCAGATGTAGAAGCACAGTTGCTAGGACAAACTGTAATCTAATCTGCGCCCAGTATAGACTGGTGAGGTGTGAAACCTTAGCTATCATCAAACATTATTGCTTCAGAGGGCTTTTTCAATCATTAGTCATTACACTTAAAATACAAGCTGAAATGTTTGACATTTGTACATAATATGGGTTATATATAAGGACTAGTTATAATGTGATGTATTATCAATAGTTAGTGATACAGTATAGTCAACTGTCTTGATCATCAATTTGTTAAGCAAACTATATCAATGTCTTCTGAAATATAGTGGACTTTATCAACACATCCACAAAATCATTCATCCGTATGTGATGCAGAGTGTAACAGAGTAGGTCAACTAGTGTGTAAGTTGCCATCAATACATAAATCAATGAACAGAAATAGTGTGCTCTCCTGACAGTAGTACTACAGCCAAATATATAGTTGAGTGTTCCCTCCATTCCCCGTACTGGGTTGTAAAACAACATGATTGCTTTCTGATGATGGACAGTGTCGAAATACTCAAGACATGAAAAATATATAAAATACGGATGTTTTATGTCACGCATCAAATTAAACCACTGACATGTCCATCTGAAATGTCTCTCTTTTCTTATTAGAATTATGAATTTATTTCCAACTGACCATAGGCTTATACAGTGCCTTGCGAAAGTATTCGGCCCCCTTTAACTTTGCGACCTTTTTCCACATTTCAGGCTTCAAACATAAAGATATAAAACTGTATTTTTTGTGAAGAATCAACAACAAGTGGGACACAATCATGAAGTGGAACGACATTTATTGGATATTTCAAACTTTTTTAACAAATCAAAATCTGAAAAATTGGGCGTGCAAAATTATTCAGCCCCTTTACTTTCAGTGCAGCAAACTCTCTCCAGAAGTTCAGTGAGGATCTTTGAATGATCCAATGTTGACCTAAATGACTAATGATGATAAATACAATCCACCTGTGTGTAATCAAGTCTCCGTATAAATGCACCTGCACTATGATAGTCTCAGAGGTCCGTTAAAAGCGCAGAGAGCATCATGAAGAACAAGAAACACACCAGGCAGGTCCGAGATTCTGTTGTGAAGAAGTTTAAAGCCGGATTTGGGTACAAAAAGATTTCCCAAGCTTTTAACATCCCAAGGAGCACTGTGCAAGCGATAATATTGAAATGGAAGGAGTATCAGACCACTGCAAATCTACCAAGACCTGGCCGTCCCTCTAAACTTTCAGCTCATACAAGGAGAAGACTGATCAGAGATGCAGCCAAGAGGCCCATGATCACTCTGGATGAACTGCAGAGATCTACAGCTGAGGTGGGAGACTCTGTCCATGGGACAACAATCAGTCGTCGATTGCATAAATCTGGCCTTTATGGAAGAGTGGCAAGAAGAAAGCCATTTCTTAAAGATATCCATAAAAAGTGTTGTTTAAAGTTTGCCACAAGCCACCTGGGAGACACACCAAACATGTGGAAGAAGGTGCTCTGGTCAGATGAAACCAAAATGGAACTTTTTGGCAACAATGCAAAACGTTATGTTTGGCGTAAAAGCAACACAGCTCATCAACCACAACACACCATCCCCACTGTCAAACATGGTGGTGGCAGTATCATGGTTTGGGCCTGCTTTTCTTCAGCAGGGACAGGGAAGATGGTTAAAATTGATGGGAAGATGGATGGAGCCAAATACAGGACCATTCTGGAAGAAAACCTGATGGAGTCTGCAAAATCACTATTGATTTATTGGCTTATATATATTGGAATATATAGGCTTATATACTCCAAGTACAGAGGACATAAAGGATTGACGTAAACTCTGTTTCAAGTGGACTTTTCCCCATTGAAACTGATGTGTGTTGTCTTTGCGTTTGGATCCGATTGAAATAAGATCTACTCCAAATCAGATACGCTGTGACGGCTTTACAGAACGCGCCCAAGCATAAATCAATAGTGATTTATTTTAGTAGCATATCATAAGAATTGGCATCATACAACGAAAGATATGCACCAGTCCTGTCTATGAAATGCATTGGGAATTGTTTTCAAACCAGAGTCATTTAAATGACACAGGCCCCAAATGATGCATCATTAACAGTGTCATCTGCAGAGATAGTTTAGTAAACTGATAAGCCTTTCATCAGAGTCCATGAGGATTTGCACAATATAGACTTATATCAGGCGGAATTCCGAGGCCACCAAGTGTACAGTAATCCAACCTGCAGCTTCTATCTAAACCACACACTAATAAAGTGGCTGTGGTGCAACCTAACCCAAGTGTTCCGTTCCTTGCAGGAAGTTGGCACTCGCCCCGATGAGTGCTGAAGAAACCACAGAAGGTTGACGAGAGCGGATACAACCCCAATAGCAGTTAGATTAGGAGAATGTCCTCTCCTCCACCTTTATCAGTGTATGTCTCCTCTGTGTGTGTACAGCTTCTCTATGAGAAGTATATACTGTATATATATATATATCTTACTTTTGGACTTTGACTGTTACCGCATATTAGGAAAAAGTGAAAAAATAAAAGGTTTGTTGCAGATGTAGGATCTTTATTCAATCACCCTGTTGCAGGAGAACAGGAAATTAAAAACGTGTAGTTTTCCACTTTGAAATTTCAGACTTGATGTGTCAACCCCTACAAAATGTCCATTAACTATAATCCACATAATAATTATAATTTCGTCTTGCTGCAGGATATTTCCTGCTGTAGCAGACTGTCTCATATTAAAGATAATACATCTGTAGGTCAGAGTTGTTAGAGCGATAGTGCCATTGTCTTCAGAGTAAAACATGATAAAGAAAACATAACAGTGGTAATCAAACCAGGCTCTCTTTAGTTGCATGAAAATCAATGAAAAAATGACCCTTTCCGTGTATTTTTCCAAAACATTTTGGTACCCCAAGGATGACTCCCCATGCACAAGCAAAGGGACACGCCCAGTTTTGATTTACAGCAAGGGGCTGGTTTTGCTACCGCCCTCCTATCATGTATCACTCAAATACGAGACCATTGAAGGAGTATCTCCGACTCCCCCATATGCATCAGACAGCACTGGGGGAATTGGCCTCTTCCTCTCTCACTAGTAGAAGCTTGACCCATGTCAAAACATCTTCCCTTGAAATGGGGGCCAGGACACACCCCAAAGCCATTTAAATCGAAGTCCAGAATTAGGTTCATAGGAGGTATCGTCATCTGTTGCACCAAGGTTAGACCCAGAGAGCTGATCTCCTTCTCTATATATTTGTTTGTGGTTTGGGTAAGGCACACTGTGTCTCTTGGCTAGAACCACAGAGCAGATGGAAGTGTTCGGGATGACTTTCATTCCACCTCTAGTAAGTCAGATCCCGTTCTAAAGGGTACGTGTCCGTCTTCAACCTCCCTAGACTCCAAACACACAATCAACCACAGTTATATCTAGACAGACTTCATCAGGCGATGCAGCACAGACCAACTACACCCAGCCTTTCCATTGAATGAATCATTCATAAAGTATGAATATAATTCATGTTTGATAGAGGTTTTTCTACTAATTCAAAAGTGACTATTGTCTGAGTAGTTCAAGTGACTTGCAAAGGAAAACTGCAATTGACGTTTTGACAGGGGGAAGTTTATACTTCAGTGAATATGGCAGTTGCCTTCCACCATTTGTTATGAAGTGGAGAAGGTAAGTACATCACAAACTAGTGCTGTGTAATAGCGAAGAAAGAGAGCTGAAGGCATGACATGCCTGGTTGAAAAGTGTGTTAATTAGACACTCAATGCCATTTGAGTGATCGACAGATTGCATGCGCCCGACATATCCCATCTTGTGAGTGGCTCCCAGAAGTCTTGTGGTGCTACACATGTTACTGCGGCATTCATTTACCATGATGTTGTGACGTGTGCTCATTCACTATAAAAGCAGCCGTCTCCTGCTTGGACAGTTTATCCTTGTAATGAGGGTTGACACCTCTGTAGTAGGGGGCTTGCCTGTATGTGGGGAAGTCACAGATTGGTTTGGCTTGGATTTGGGATGAGAATGTATTGCTGTATTGAGATCTCTTTTCTACTATTATGTCCTAACCTATCATGGTAGAGTTTACCAGCTTTATTTCTGTATTGATTTGTAAACACCAACAGACTCTGGAATACAGTGTTACAAGAGGACTGTGAGGAGTGTACCGTCTCGAAGTGAGCGAACTCAGTGACGTGGAGGGCTGGACACCATGAGGGTCGATGACATGAACCCCCGCACAGGGATGGTGGTGGCCATCAGCAGCCCCTTACTGTTCTTTGGCTTCATGTTCACCATGTCGGGCATGAAGGGAGAGACCCTGGGCGGGATCCCTCTCATCGCCATTGGACCTGCCATCTGCCTCCCAGGGGTGGTGGCTATCATTCTGGCTAACAGAACCAATGGCTGCACCAAGTTCCCCACCTGGCGCCAATGTCTCAACTGCCTCTGTCGCAAGTGTAGGAGGAGGAAGCAGATGCCTAGAACCAAAGAGTCTTCCAAGGTGGCCAGAGACTCAGAGGAGCCTTATGGGGACAAGAGGACTGAGACTGGGTATAGATCTGGGGCTGGAGCAGACTCTGTATCCATTACCATTACAACAGTGAAGGAATCTGGTCATCTGATCAATAAAGTGAAGCACAACCATGATGAGGTGCGACGCTACCCAGCTAGTGCCTTGATGGCCATGGCAGGTGTCTCTAACTACAGTATCTATGATAGTAAGTCCTACGCTCTGGACAGTCACTGTGGGGCCTATAGTAGTAAGGTGCATTGTGTGCCTCAGCAGCAACGGGACAGTTTTGTGGTGTACTACGAGGGAGACTTCTCTCCGTACGGACCCGGTTACTGCCACACCAAACCCAGAGATTTTATGTGGGGCATAGAGACTGTGGTCTAAGTGTGGATACTGAAGCCTACTGGGAAAACCCTATTACTGGAACTCGTAAACTACTACATCTATTTAGGTGTACCTGGGACATGAATAGTAAGCCTGTTTATCTTACAGATAAATAATACTGCACTACTCATGTTGAAGCAGGTAACATAAGAAAGACATTTGCAGTATTTGTTTCATGAATGAATTGTATGTTCCCTATTTATTTTGGATTTTTCTTTCATATTGTATAAATATCTAATCTAAATGGGCATTAAGATATTTCTCTAAATGGACATTTACATTTGCACTATTTTATATATTTTTGTCTTAATGATCAAGTATCTATTGCATATCTTATTCAGCAAAATCCATTTAATGCATTGGTGTGTTTGTGGTATAGTTACTAAATAAAGAAATGATTAAACGTTTTTGTGATTACATCTGCCCAGATGATGCACAAATCGACGTGAATCATGCAAATAGTTCAATATGCACAGTACAAACCTGTTACAGAGACCACGAGAAGGGGATATACCACTGCCAATGTACTGTAGAGGCTACTAAAAACAAATTATTAAGAGTTTGGATGTGAATTATTACCTTACATTATTTCAAAATGTAAACATTTCCAAGAACAGACAAATAACGAAAGATATTCCCGTTTAAAAAAAGTATACATCATGACAATGTATCTTCATCAGCGTGGTTTTCACCAATGAAGTCCAATAGAAGAAGAGAGTTGAAGTCATGTCATGAATATTCATGATTAAAGCGGTGCATTGTTGGATACTACACATGCCATTTTTGGACTAGGCAACTTCCGATTCAATGACGACTGCTGTTACGCTACTATCAAAATAGGGAACATGACGGAGGAAATCTAACTATTGGTGCACTGAAAATCCCCATAAATGCTGCGATAGTATATCAGGTATGTGAACAGTAAATACTTGCCATAGTTCAGTACAGTTTGATAACTTGATATAATCTGTATTTTGAGGAATTAGCTAGCTAGCTAAGCTACTCATGCTAACACGTAACAAAACGATAGCTAACGTTACATTTCACCATGTGAAACTGCTAAAATTGTCAGTAAGCTAGACAAACCCGTATAGTAGCGAATTACTATCAAGCCTTCATAATCGTGCATGAATTTAGTGTTTTTGCCAGCTAGGTTGCATAATAGCACGATCAGTCAATGTGACATGTTCCACAAAGACCAGTACGCTCAATCCAGACAAGTACATTGTAAAGGGAACGGGAGTTATGTTCTTGGCAATGTAGATAGGTATTAATAGAACACGATTAATTTCAAAACCGGTATGCTTTTTCGATTGAATGAGCAGTTTGATGGTTGTCACTAGTTACCACAGCCATAAAGTCAAAATGGTCTAGTTCGTAAAAATGAATGAAAACAAAAATGTGCTTTTTGATCTTTAAATTAAGGTTAGTCATAAGGTTAGCAGTGTGGTTAAGTTTAGGGTAAAGCTTAGATGTTAAGGAGATAATTTGTAGGAACAGGCGGGGTTTAGTGACAATTATGACTTTGTAGTTGTGGTAACTAGTGAAGACCTTGTGCCGATCGTCATCTAACGTCACAACTGTCACATGTTGCAGGGGGTCACGTTATTTCCCATGCAACCTGAGCAATGTTCCTTCTCCCCTTGTACAGTATGTGACTGAATCTGTGACAGGTCTAGTAAAGCGAACGGTGATACCCCGCAGGGTGTACTGCTCTAAGTTCATATGATACCTGTGTGTATTTGACCCAGCTGTCAGGAGATACTAAGCTAGCTACTTTTACACAGTACATCCTATATTGTGGGACCGGCAGCAGGCAGCCTAATGGTTAAGCGCATTGGGTCAGTAACTGAAAGGTCACTGGTTTGAATCCACGAGCCGACTAGGTGAATAATCTGCCGCTGTGCCCGTGAGCAAGGCACTTAACCCTAATTTCTCATGTAAGTCGCACTGCATAAGTGTCTGTTAAATGACTAAAATGATTGAAGCTGCACATAATAACCACAGAGGGCTGTAGCTAGCCAGTAGTGGCTACAAACCTAGAGCAGAGCAACATATATTTTTGGTTCTGTTTTGAACACATACAGTATCTGATGTTATCAGACCTACATGTAGCTGAGATAAAGGTCTGTCCTATTATACCTGTTATCCTGAAATACCCCTCTCTCCCTCCCTCCACCTCTCTTCCTCGCCAGGGTTCAGTGTGTGCGTCAGGTGTGGATGGAGTCAGTAACATCAGAGCACCCAGCATAGTTATCACAGACAGGACAACCCGAAGTAGTCCGTGTTCAGACCAACAGCCTGCACATCGGCAGGCAGGGGGAGAATGGTCAAGTACTTCTCTAACGATGTAGACATCAGGACCACGTGGGACCATGTTGTCTCTGCCTTCTGGCAGAGGTATCCCAACCCATTCAGGTACAGGACCTCGCGCTGTCCTTTTTATGGCGGATGCCTCAATGATCTGGTGAGATGTGCATCTAGTAGGAGAGAGAAGGGATATCCTCTTTACCATTGAGTAACAAACTCCAGACCCATGGAAAACCTGTCTGCTTTCTCCTACTATCAGCGGTGAATGTAAATCTGCACAAACGGCACCAATCGTCATTCTATAGCCAAACTGTGCATCTGCACTGTTCAACCAAATGTGTTTTTGTAAAATGTTCAGTGGACATTGTTACAAGTTTTATTTTTATTTATTTTACCTTTATTTTACTAGGCAAGTCAATAAAGAACAAATTCTTATTTTCAATGACGGCCTAGGAACAGTGGGTTAACTGCGTGTTCAGGGGCAGGACGGCAGATTTGTACCTTGTCAGCTCGGGGATTTGAACTTGCAACCTTCCGGTTACTAGTCCAACGCTCTAACCACTAGGCTACCCTGCCGCCCCAATGTCAACTAGACCTACAAGTAGTCCTTATGCATAGAGTTGTACAGTTTGTTTAACTTTGCAGTCATTGTTTTTTGTTTGATATACATTCTAAAGTGAAAAAAAAATCGGAGTCTCAGCATCATTATGTTACTGTGGAATTGCCCTGTTCTCAATCACAATGAGACGATGGTGTCTGACGCTGTTACACAGGTTTAGAAAAAACAACAGTGAGAAGAGTTTATTAAGATGGAGAACTGAGAATGACCACAGTGGAGAAGTGATGCCAAGCTTTGTCAGATCAGAAGGAAGTGACTTATTCAGTCAGTGGCTTCATTTAGTTTGTATTGTTAATTTCTGCTCTGTATTTAACCCAGCCATCTTTCCTTTTATTTGAGTACTTGATTCAAGGTTTGTATTCGATTGCTAATAATCAAATACAAGGACTTGAAATGTACAAATCTGCAACTATTTAGCAGGTTAAATGCAGAAGTACTGACAATGTTAAAAATGTGTTTGTGGAGTATGTTAAGTTATGTTGTCTGAACAACTAATAATTGGACCAACTGATAGTAAACCACAAACACTGTGTTCCCGTGCATCAGTACCCATGTTCTCACGGAGGACGTGGTGCTCCGCGAGGTGACGGCGGACCAGCGGCTTCTCTCCAGACGCCTGCTCACCAAGACCAATCGAATGCCTCGCTGGGCCGAGTTCCTCTTCCCCTCCAACCTATCACGCTCCGTCTACATCGTAGAGGACTCCGTCGTCGACCCGGTCACCAAGAGCCTCACCACGTACACCTGGAACCTCAATCACACTACGTTAATGGTGAGGTACACTCCGACATATGCTCCGTTCTGAGTCGACCCCAAGCCCCTACACCAAGAAGTGAGTAGGGGCTAGGTGTTGATTTGGAACTCAGGGATACTGGTTCCCACAGCTTAGTGGTTGGAGAATGGTGCTTGTAACACCAAACATGTGGGTTTGACACTCATGCCAGGCACATGTAGTTCATGTATGTGTTTGTTAGTACGTGTAGGTTTCTCTGTTTTACTAGGATGGTGGACGCTCATGTCCCTTCACAGTACACTGACTCAGCACCATGTAGTGTCTTGTATTTGTTAGAAATCCGTGTTCTGTCTTTAGGAGATGGTATCAGCACCACCACCAGACAGAGGAACACGCTGTGTTTCCCCTACTGCATCTAGCAGCGGAGCACCGCCTCTAAAAAAGGAAACACTGACACTATTAGTGTTGACTAAGATAAGAATGTATCTACGTATTCTCACACAGCCTACTATTGAACAGAGACTTTGATATGCACGTCTACATGAAAACTGCTGTCCAAATAGTGTTATTATTGCATGTCTTTAGATACAGAATGAAATATATTTTCCTCAGGGGTTTAAGCTAGGTTGGTATCTGTCCCTTCATGACCTCCAGTGGTTGACCTATATTACAGCCACAAGACCCTAGACATTGACAAGAAAGTGCCCTCTGCGTTGCCCCGCCCCCTGAGAGACTGGCTTGTTTACTGGTTGCGCTTGTTTGTTTTCTCTAGCAACCGACCGTCTCCAAGCCTACAGCATAATGAATATACTGTTTCCCAGAGAAATTCCTTCATGCTGATACCCACAATGTTTTCCATTGTATATAATTTGTGACATTTCCTATAAAAAAAATTGCAACATTTCCTCTGTCTGGCTGGATATTGGTTCGGACTGGTAAGCCCTTGACTAAAGAGACACAGACGTGAAATGTATTGTTGGTGGTTTTCTGTTTCTCAGGGACCTGGTTTGTTGGATGAGAAAGAGATGAAGTTGTGTAACCTCCTTTGAGTCAGCCGGGTGGGTGGATATCTCATGGTTTACATCTCAAGTCTCTACGAGAGTCAGAGTTCACTCCATTCTACGGTTAGCAATAGAACAAGGCTTTAATGTGAGAGACTGAATGAGACATTTTATCTCACCATACCTGGTCAATGTCAACTAGACCTACACTACAATCATACACAGACCTTTTTATGATTCAACCAACACTTTGTCCATCCCCTTCCCACTGTGTGTTCGTCTCAAGATCGCCAACACTTGACGTCTATCTAACAAGATATAGTGCTGTCAACTTGATGGATGAGCAAAGAGGAGCTCCATAAGGAACACACACCCACCCACACCCCACCAGATTATGCCCGCCGTCTAGTTAACGCAAAGCGTTGTGGCGGCATGCTAGCGAGCGCTGTCTTGTTTTGATTCCAGTAGACGGCAGCTGAAGGAGGGGATGACTCATATCACTAGACAGATGGAACAACTTTGTAATTATCTACAAGATCATATTTCGGAACAAAATGTCAGATTCTTTCAAAACAGTGTGTTATTATCGCATGCAACCAGTTCCTCAAAATGAAGTGGAATTGATAACTTGTTCTTCATTCATTTTGCATTGAAGTTGTTTGCTTCTTTATGTATTGTGCCCTATAGTTGAGGGCATCAAACCAACACCACCTGGTTAACAACCCTCTCCCCCATCCCTTCCTCCTTTCTTTCCTAGACTGTGGAGGAGCGCTGCGTGTTCCAGGAGTCAGAGGACCGGCCTGCCTTCACGCTGCTCAGACGAGAGGCCTGGATCTCTTCTGGAGTCTACGGCTTCTCCAGACCTATCCAGGTACAGCACCGATGTAGTACAGCACAACAGAAAACACCACAGCCCCAGAGCAGCTATAGGACAGGCCAGCCCCAGAGCAGCTATAGGACAGGCCAGCCCCAGAGCAGCTATAGGACAGGCCAGCCCCAGAGCAGCTATAGGACAGGCCAGCCCCAGAGCAGCTATAGGACAGGCCAGCCCCAGAGCAGCTATAGGACAGGCCAGCCCCAGAGCAGCTAGAGGACAGGCCAGCCCCAGAGCAGCTAGAGGACAGGCCAGCCCCAGAGCAGCTAGAGGACAGGCCAGCCCCAGAGCAGCTAGAGGACAGGCCAGCCCCAGAGCAGCTAGAGGACAGTCCTGTCTCCCTGTATGGATAGTGTACATCCAGGACTAAAGTAATGTTTGAAGCAGACCTGGGTTCAAATAGTGTTTGCTTTCTTACAAATACTTTGAGCGTTTGATTGAGCCTGTCTGGGTTGCCGAATGAGTTTGGTTTTGGGACTACTCCATTGGTGACATTGCGCCAATCAGGCTCAAACAAGTGCAGCTAAATTATTTTAATGGATAACAAATACTATTTGAACCCAGGCCTGATGGCTATTGAATACATCCACGTATACGAGGCTCAGAGGACCACTACACTACAGCAAAATAGTTCAAGTACCTCACCTCCAGTTCACCTCAGGACAGACGATCCCTTTTCATCACCAAAGCCATGACCCGTTTAAATGGGAGCAGATATTGAATAGCAGCAGTCTGCAAAGCAGCAGTACATTTGGATTTGTAGCCTGGGAAATCAATTTGAAGGATCTGCTTGCGGTCGTTGTTGGACACCTATGAGAACATATGTATATAATCCATCTATAACAAAAGCCCAGTCTGAGTTGAAAAACAGATTTTCCCTTAAGTTCCACCCAGATATTTGGTCGGCAAATCTAAGAGGCCCACATAAGTATTTTCCACCTCAGCAAGCTAGGCATTCTGTCTCTCTCTCACACACACACACACACACACACACGAGAGTGGGTTTATAGGGTCGAGTAATGGCACAAGAGGAAAAGTGTCTGCAGATGCCAAAACAAAGAAATGGTCATCTTCCACCAGGAATGTTTTCTACGCAAGGGTAGAAAAAACTTATTATTATTATTATTAGCAGTGTGTTGGCTAGCCTTGACTACCCCTAGAGAGAGAAAGGAAGTCGAGATGAAGGGAAAGAGAGAGAACAAGAGAGATGAAAGGAAGAGGGGGGGGGGAAGTACCCTGCTGTTCTCATGTCTCCCCATTTAAACCCTGCTGTTTCCTGTCGTGTCCGTCTGTTCTGCTCCCCAGGAGTTTGGCTTGGCCCGCTTCAAGAGCAACCAGGTGAAGGCCATGAAGGGCCTGGAGTACGCTCTGTCTAACTTACACGGTACGTACTGAAGTAGGAGAAGCAGGGAACCAAACAACTTTATTTCTGGGATTTATGATGTGGTTGGAGGCGATGGGCAAACTTTTCTTAGAGGGGAAAAGTTATATTTTTGGGAGATTGTGTAATGTGGAAAATATGACGGAAAGCAGCAAAGTACCAAAAAGTATGTCAGTCTCCTCATGGCTGATTGCTGTGGTATGAAGTGAAGTCGTGAAATGAATCACAGCTCCCACCCACCAATCAACTCTCAACACTAACCCTCTCATCATGCCTTTGGGTGAGCAGACGCCAGATCTCTCTCCCCTGGAAGTGGAACACAATCGTCTGTGGATAATCAGGCCGTGATTGCGTCTCGAAGTCCTTCGCCGAGTGGAGTGATACGACGATAATGATTAGTGATTTACTGCATGTCTTGAGTATGGCCATTTTCTCGTCTCAGAGATATCCCTCCCTAAAGATTGACACCTACTAGTTCCCACTCTCCTAATTGAACGAGTCTGGTTGAGTCTATGATTGAACTGTCTATGTTCAGAGTCTGAAAACATCCCATGTGACTCTAGCTTAAGCCGATAGTCACAGACAAGTGTCTGGTCCCAGGCGTTGTGTGACTGCGCCATATGCCACAGGGCTTTCAGGAAGTGTTCAGTACCCCTTGACTTATTCTACATTTTGTTGTGTTACAGACGCAACTCAAAATGGATTAAATATCTAGTTTTTCCTCACCATTTACACACAATACCCCATAATGACAAAGTGAAGACATGTAAATGAGATTTGTATTTCATTTGTAATAAATTTGCAAAAATTTCTAAAAACATAAGTATTCACACCTCTGAGGTCAATACTTTGTAGAAGCACTTTTTTGGCAGCGATTACAGCTGTGAGTCTTTCTGGGTAAGTCACTAGGAGCTTTCTACACCTGGATTGTGCAACATTTGCCCGTTCTTTTCAAAACTAGGGTCTGTCACTACAGCTGGGTCTCAGGTTTTCAAGCTCTGTCGAATTAGGGTTGTTGACCATTTTCAGGTCTCTACAGCTGGACTGTCTAGGATTTAAGTCAGTAAGGGTCTGTACTAGGTCTCAGGTTTATTATGGGGAACATTCAGGGTTGTCATCTAGGTCTCAGGTTTATTATGGAAACAGTACCAGGGTCTGTCAGAATTTGGTCTCAGGTTTATTATGGTGGTTTTAGGGTCTGTTATTGTCTCAGGTTTATTATGGACATATTTCCACTAGGTCTCAGGTTTATTTTGTCCCTAGGGTCTACAGCTGGACTGTCTCAGGTTTATTATGTGCATCAGGGTCTGTCACTACTAGGTCTCAGGTTTATTAGGTCCAGTCAGGTTTATTAGGTCTCAGGTTTATTATGGAGGTCAGTACAGTACTAGGGTCTGTGGACTGTCACAGTACAGTACAGGGTCTGGACTAGGTCTCAGGTTTATTATGGAGGTCAGTACAGTACTAGGGTCTGTCACTAGGTCTCAGGTTTATTATGGTGGTCAGTACAGTACTAGGGTCTGTCACTAGGTCTCAGGTTTATTATGGTCTGTCACTAGGTCTCAGGTTTATTATGGAGGTCACTACAGCTGGACTAGGTCTCAGGTTTATTATGGTGGTCAGTACAGTACTAGGGTCTGTCACTACAGCTGGGTCTCAGGTTTATTATGGTGGTCAGTACAGTACTAGGGTCTGTCACTACAGCTGGACTAGGTCTCAGGTTTATTATGGAGGTCAGTACAGTACTAGGGTCTGTCACTACAGCTGGACTAGGTCTCAGGTTTATTATGGAGGTCAGTACAGTACTAGGGTCTGTCACTAGGTCTCAGGTTTATTATGGAGGTCAGTACAGTACTAGGGTCTGGGTCTACAGTACTAGGGTCTGTCACTACAGCTGGACTAGGTCTCAGGTTTATTATGGAGGTCAGTACAGTACTAGGGTCTGTCACTACAGTATGGAGGTCAGTAGGGTCTGTCACTAGGTCTCAGGTTTATTATGGAGGTCAGTACAGTACTAGGGTCTGTACTACAGCTGGACTAGGTCTCAGGTTTATTATGGAGGTCAGTACAGTACTAGGGTCTGTCACTAGGTCTCAGGTTTATTATGGAGGTCAGTACAGTACTAGGGTCTGTCACTAGGTCTCAGGTTTATTATGGAGGGTACAGTTAGGGTCTGTAGGTCTCAGGTTTATTATGGTGGTCAGTACAGTACTAGGGTCTGTCTGGACTAGGTCAGGTTTATTATGGAGGTCAGTACAGTACTAGGGTCTGTCACTAGGTCTCAGGTTTATTATGGAGGTCAGTACAGTACTAGGGGACTAGGTCAGGTTTATTATGGTGGTCAGTACAGTACTAGGGTCTGTCACTAGGTCTCAGGTTTATTATGGTGGTCAGTACAGTACTAGGGTCTGTCACTAGGTCTCAGGTTTATTATGGAGGTCAGTACAGTACTAGGGTCTGTCACTAGGTCTCAGGTTTATTATGGTGGTCAGTACAGTACTAGGGTCACTACTAGGGTCTGTCACTAGGTCTCAGGTTTATTATGGAGGTCAGTACAGTACTAGGGTCTGTCACTATACAGTACTATCACTAGGTCTCAGGTTTATTATGGTGGTCAGTACAGTACTAGGGTCTGTCACTAGGTCTCAGGTTTATTATGGTGGTTAGTACAGTACTAGGGTCTGTCTGGACTAGGTCTCAGGTTTATTATGGAGGTCAGTACAGTACTAGGGTCTGTCTGGACTAGGTCTCAGGTTTATTATGGTGGTCAGTACAGTACTAGGGTCTGTTACTAGGGTCTCAGGTTTATTATGGGGGTCAGTACAGTACTAGGGTCTGTCACTACAGCTGGACTAGGTCTCAGGTTTATTATGGGGGTCAGTACAGTACTAGGATCTGTCACTATGGTGACGGTATGGCTACGTTCCAATATCCATACTATTGTACCACTTGTCCAGTGCAGACTGTCTGAAGTTGGTCCCTGTGCCCTATATAGTGTACTACTTTAGTCTTATGGGCCCTGGTCAATAGTAGTGTACTTCACTATATAGTACATAAGATACCATTTGACACAATAGCTTCCTCCTAAATGGTATGCATCAAATTAAAGTTTGTCACGTGCACCGAATACAACAGGTGTAGACTTGTGTGGATTTTGCAACAGAGCCATGGATCTGTGACACCCTCGTCCCAAACCCTTGCTGGGGGATGTCACTTGTCTGTCTGGTAGTAGCTTCTGTAGCCACTAGGCAGCCATTTCTAGAACAATCTCTAGTATCCACAGTAGTTGAGGAACAATACAGTCATGATTCCCTTTGGCATCAATGTGGACAGACATGACCAGCTTTTCTAGAGCATTAGATCCTGTATTGTGTTTCTGTGGTTCTGTAGCTGCTGCAAATACTGTGTACAAAACATTAAGAACACCTTCCTAATATTGAGTTGCAACCCCCTTTGCCCTCAGAACAGCCTCAATGTTTCGGGTCATGGACTATAAGGTGTTGAAAACATTCCACAGGGATGCTGGCCCATGTTGACGCCAATGCAAACTGTTAAAAGTGGAAAATCCCAGCAGCGTTGCAGTTCTTGTGCACCTGGCATATACTACCATACCCCGTTCAAAGGCACTTCAATCTTTTGTCTCGCCCATTTACCGGTACTGTCTGAATGGCACACACACAATCAGTGTCGCAAGGCTTCACCTGTACTGAGTTTGAAGTTGATTTAACAAGTGACATCACACAATTGGCCCAGCGGCGTCCGGGTTAGGGAGGGTTTGGCCGGCAGGGATATCCTTGTCTCATCGCGCACAAGCAACTCGTTTGTTGGGCCGGGCACAGTTCACGCTGACCAGGTCGCCAGGTGTACGGTGTTTCCTCTTCCGGGTTGGATGTGCATTGTGTCAAGAAGCAGTGTGGCTAGGTTGGGTTGTTTCAGGCGACGCATGGCTCTCGACCTTCGCCTCTCCCGAGTCCGTACTGGAGTTGCAGCGATGAGACAAGACTTAACTACCAATTGGATACCATGAAATTGGGGAGGGGGAAAAAAGGGCAAATTTTTTTAATTAAATTTTTATTTAAAGTGCCATCAATAGGGGATTCACCTTGTCAGTGTGTTTCATGGAAAGCGCAGGTGTTCCTAATGTTTTGTAGACTAGTGTACCATCATTTTGCTCCGGTTGATGCAAGTGCATGTAGGCTGAAGGAATTATAACTTGAGAATTTTTATTATTTATTTTTTATTTTCATGAAAATAGCTGTGAATCATGTTATGATTCACATAATATTCCACTCTAAATTGATTTGATGTAACTTCTGTGATATTTAATTTTCCTGTTCAGGTGACATGAACAAAGGACATTTTCTAGTTTCGTGAGTTTTTATTAATTCACTTACTCTGGGAATAGAATATTTCCTCAGGGTGCAGAAACCCTGGCAGATCATTCCCCCACATAGTGGAGGATCGTTCCTCGCGTTTTTAAAGCTTTACAGCGTCTCTTTATCTTAGCACCGCTCTGCCTACCCAACCTCCCACTGTGCCCGACTTTTCAGTTAATTGTGCTCCTCCACAGGAGCGGCCAGAACCGATACACAGTAGCTCCAGTACTGTGAAAGGAGTCGGAGCAAGGATGATACATAACTGAGAAATCGTCAAACGAGCTTACCAGATATTCCAAGAACGTTTGATCAAAGTCATGTGCGTCTGGAAAGTCACCCTATCCACTATGTAGTGCACTACTTTTGACCAGGGCCAATGGGGAGTAGGGTGCCATTTCAGACAGTGTAGTAGAAACAACCAGGGCCACTTCCTGCTGTCATTGGCCAACATCAAACAGGTTTTTAGTCATAACAGAGTGTGTGAGACTGCACGTATTTCTGTTGGTGTGTGCGCTAGACTATCCGACTGCGTCGGTGTGTCTGCTTGTGTTTGCAACTGCGTACACAGACACACGTCCGTTTGTGTGAAGCGACTAATCTTCCCTCCTGCCTGCATCTCCAGCCACGAGGTTCGCGACAGCGTCTGAGGAAGAGAAAGAGAGCGGGAGCGAGGGTTGAGCTCAAAGAGCCCAGAGGAAAGATGTGGCTTTGTGTGGAGGCCTCAGAAGCCTTCTATACCCCCAGAGAGAGGTGCTCTGGGGGTCAGCCAAGGCAGCCGGCCCTGGGAAGGCACCAGTGGTTATTCTGGTCAGTGGCTCCAGACCTGCAGCTGTGCTGGGTTCAGTCAGGGGGAGACGGAGGGAGAAAGGGAGAGCAGAGAGAGTGTGTTGTCATAGTTTCCCCCCCATTGTCTGTCTATTTGTAGTAGAACAGTGTATATGGTGCTATGAAGTCTTAGCCAGACCCAGGCCTAGCATAGAACATAGAACTTCTTCTTCCTCACTGTCTTCTCATCCCTGTTCCCAGTACAGTTACTGTAGCTTCCTCCCTCTGTCCCCTCTCTCCTTGTCACTGTTCCCAGTACAGTTACTCTAGTAGCCTCCTCCCTCTGTCCCCTCTCTCCTTGTCCCTGTTCCCAGTACAGTTTGTCCCCTGAGCTAAGGTTCCTCTGGGCCACATCACGCTATGCTGCCACCGATCCCATCTCTTGTAGGCTGGCCAGACTCAGTGGGCCTGACCAACTCACTGACCAAGACACTTTTGTCTAGATCTCTCTTACTGGAGTACCCGCCACCTTTTTCTGAGTATCTTTCTCTCGCCCTCTTTCCCTAACTTTCATCTTAGTCTTTCTTGGCCTGTCTGACTGGATCCTGTGTGTGTGTGTCTCTTTCTCCCCCTCCTCCCTACTGGTCGCTCCAGATAGGATCTCTCAGCCTCAACAACCACTCCAAGATTGGCTCCTCTCCTCTCTGACAGTCTAAATATTTTCCAGATGTTTGAAGTTTCTGTTAGAAGCATTTGGATGGCCTCCGTGTTCACAACTCACACTGAAGAAGAGGAATGCTCTGCTTGTCTTTGTTGTGACGGTGCTAGTGTGTTGACTAGGAGACCTCCGAGGATGGTAGAGATCACCTTAACTCTAACCCCTACGTCTCAAATAATATTTTATAGGTGGATGGATAGATGGAGGGAAGATTTGATATTGTTTCACACACATGTTTTAAAATGTATTCCCAATCAAAATCCTATTTTCCCTAATCATTTTAACCTTCACTCTAACCCCTAAGTCTAAAATAGCCTTTTTCCTTGTGGGGACAGGCAAAATATCCCCACTTGTCAAATGTTCCTTGTTTTGCCATCCTTGTGAGGACTTCTGGTACCCACAAGGATAGTCAAACCACACACACTGTTAGAGAGAATGCTGACCCAGGAACAAACCCCTGACCAGAAGTCCTGCTGGCTTCCTCATCATGACAAGAGTCCTGTTACCTGAGCCTTGTGATCTTTCCAACACAAACACACACACACACTTTTAGACTCAGGATATCAAATCTTGAAGTAATGTGGAGTTGTATTCATTCACTCCATGTTCACATTTTGCATTCATGGTACCACCAGTTTTGGAACCAAGTTGGTTAGTTTACTGTATACACACTCACCCCATGTCTCTCTCGTCTTCTGCCCACAGGAGAGGCACCCCAGCGCCAACCCTGCGTCCGGGACACAGTGAAGACTGCTACAGAGAAAGCCAAGACCCTGGCCTCGGCCGCCTCCCCGCAGAAACAGCCCCAGCAGTACGTGTGACAACGGGAACATCCACTGCCACCGGCTGGAACGGGACACTGTGCACGCAGGGCAGGCACAAGCAACACATTCACATGCAACACACAGGCTGGCCAATTCTGATCTTTTTAAGAGCTGATCTGATTGGTCAAAAGACCAATTTGTAAGGAAAAACAAATCAGAATTGAGCTGTGCATGCACACACTCTTTTAGCTGCCTTTTCATCGACTGGAAGCTTGCTTGTATCAAGGTCTTGGTGTACAGTATGTGTACAATATGTCCATCTAAACCACTAACAGCTCTGCCCCTCTGGGGTTAGGCTCTGCCCCTCTGGGGTTAGGCTCTGCCCCTCTGGGGTTAGGCTCTGCCCCTCTGGGGTTAGGCTCTGCCCCTCTGGGGTTAGGCTCTGCCCCTCTGGGGTTAGGCTCTGCCCCTCTGGGGTTAGGCTCTGCCCCTCTGGGGTTAGGCTCTGCCCCTCTGGGGTTAGGCTCTGCTCCTCTGGGGTTAGGCTCTGCTCCTCTGGGGTTAGGCTCTGCTCCTCTGGGGTTAGGCTCTGCTCCTCTGGGGTTAGGCTCTGCTCCTCTGGGGTTAGGCTCTGCTCCTCTGGGGTTAGGCTCTGCTCCTCTGGGGTTAGGCTCTGCTCCTCTGGGGTTAGGCTCTGCCCCTCTGGGGTTAGGCTCTGCTCCTCTGGGGTTAGGCTCTGCCCCTCTGGGGTTAGGCTCTGCCCCTCTGGGGTTAGGCTCTGCCCCTCTGGGGTTAGGCTCTGCCCCTCTGGGGTTAGGCTCTGCCCCACTGGGGTTAGGCTCTGCCCCTCTGGGGTTAGGCTCTGCCCCTCTGGGGTTAGGCTCTGCTCCTCTGGGGTTAGGCTCTGCTCCTCTGGGGTTAGGCTCTGCTCCTCTGGGGTTAGGCTCTGCTCCTCTGGGGTTAGGCTCTGCTCCTCTGGGGTTAGGCTCTGCTCCTCTTGTTTTCATTAGCCTAGCATTAATACGTCTCAGGTACTGAGCCCCTGTTTGACTGCCTGCTACAACCTAGGGACATGTTCAATAGGCCCCAAACGCGAGAAAATGTTCTCAAACCGAGTGAAACTGAGATAAAAGTATGTGGACAGCCCTTCAAATGATTGGATTTGGCTATTTCAGCCACATGTTGCTGACAGGTGTATAAAACCAAGGACAGTCATGCAATCTCCATAGACAAACATTGGCCTTACTGAAGAGCTCAGTGATTTAACGTGGCACCGTCATAGGATGCCACCTTTTCATCAAGTCAGTACGTCACATTTCTGTCCTGGTCAACGAAGTGCTGTTATTGTGAGGCGGAAACGTCTAGGAGCAACAACAAGCTCACAGAATGGGACTTCCGAGTTCCAAACTGCCTCTGGATGCAACGTAAGCGCAATAATTGTTCGTCGGGAGCTTCATGAAATGGGTTTCCATGGTTGAGCAGGCGCACAAAAGCCTAAGATTACCATACGCAATGCAAAGTGTCGGCTGGAGTGGTGTAAAGCTCGCTACCATTGGACCAGCGGAAATGCATTCTTTGGAGTGATGAATCCCGCTTCACGATCTCTCTGTCTGACGGACGAATCCGGGTTTGGCGGAAGCCAGGAGAACACTACCTGCCCCAATGCAGAGTGCCAAATGTAAAGGTTGGTGGAGGAAGAATAATGGTCTGTGGTGGTTTATGGTTCGGGCCCCTTATTTCCAGTGAAGGGAAATCTTAACTCTACAGCATGCAATGACATTCTAGACGTTTCTGTGCTTCCAACTTTGTGGCAACAGTTTGGGGAAGCCCTTTCCTGTTTCAGCACAATGCCCCCGTGGACAAAGCCAGGTCCATACAGAAACGGTCTGTCGAACTTGACTGGCCTGCACAGAGCCCTGACCTCAACCCCATCGAACACCTTTGGGATGAATTGGAACGCCGACTGCAAGCCAGGCCTCTTGCCCAACCTCACTGGCTGAATGGAAGCAAGTCCCCGCAAAAATGTTCCAACATCTAGTGGAAAGCCTTCCCAGAAGAGTGGAGGATGTTATAGCCGCAAAGGGGGGGACCAACTCCATATTAATGCCCATGATTTTGGAAGAGCAGGTGTCCACATACTTTTGGTCATGTAGGGTACTTTCTGAACTTATCCAAAATAAACACTTTTCTGTTGCAAAATGTTTTTATATGGTGTGCCATAATGAACACGACCCTGACTTGAGGAAGCTCTGGGATACATCTCTTGTGCACCCAGTGAGGCCTGTTTTGAAAAGCATAACGTGACAAATCAGACATGCCAAATAACAGTGATGGTACCAAGACAAGCTGAAGAAATAATATAAATTCCACAACACTGGATGCATGCTGGAGTTGGAGAGTTTATCAAATAATATAAATGATTAGTAATTATTGTATTACCCTTCAACTGTGTCGTTTGACTGAATTTGTCAGTGAGGTCTACGATTGATCTGTTGGATATATCAAGCTATATCAAATTAGGAATTTGACTTGACATTTACCAGGGACAGTTGATGTATTTAATTTGTTTTATTGTACATTAATAATGTATTAGTCCGACATTGGTTTGTCTGTCTCTTAATATTTTTTGCTACATTCCTTTAAGGTAGAACTAGCTATTATGATTTTGAAATCATTTTGGCTGTGATTTTAGACTGGAGGAAATTGTCATAAGTCTTAACATTGAAATAATACTGCACTTAAATAAACATCTGATTTAATGTTATTTGGGATACAACTTTATCAGTCTTATTTCATTTAGTTTTGGTTCAGGCATTGTAAACTCCTGCATATTATTGTCATGAAATCGGGTAATGTTCAATGCCATGGTTGTCATATTCTTATGAACTAAGTCGCTGTGATGCTATTGCAGTAATCTGACAACAGGGGGCCTGAAACAAGCCTGTGGAAGTTCAGCCAACTATTTAAAGGGGCAGTGCAGTCAGTGATTTATATAGGTTGCAATAATACTGTGAAATTGTCCTTTTTAGCATGAGAGCTGTTGGAAAAGACTGCCTGGACTTCTTGCATTTTGCTAAGAAACTATTCTTTCTTTGACGATTTTAACTCTGGGTTTTAATTGTTACCCAGAACTGATTTGATATAAAAACGGCTGCATTGGACCTTTTTATATTACTGTTTATCATTATCTCCATAAATCACTTCACCGTCCCGTGTTTATCATTCTCTCCAGTCTCCACCAGACTAGATGTTATTTTACATAAATCACTTCACCGTCCTGTGTTTATCATTCTCTCCAGTCTCCACCAGACTAGAGGTTATTTTACATAAATCACTTCACCGTCCTGTGTTTATCATTCTCTCCAGTCTCCACCAGACTAGAGGTTATTTTACATAATATATCGCTTCACCTTCCTGTGTTATTGCATAGTAATAGGATCATTTGAAATCCCATTGAATCAAGTACTTACAACAGCCTGGACAAGCCTTCCTCAACCCAATCCTCGTTGCACCCCAGTCGTTCCATAATGATGGTGTAACACCAGCACACCTGATTCAAATTAACAGCAGCTTGATGATTAGTTGACTACTTTCAGGTGTGCGGCTGTTAGAACTACATCAAATATTTTTAACGGCTGGCCTAGACCACGGGTGGTTGGTGGACCCTTAATTTGGGAGGAGGGGGCTCGTGGTAATGGGCTGGAGCGGAACAGGTGGAATGGTAGCAAATACATGTTTGATTCCATTCGCTCTGTTCCACCCCTTATGAGCCGTCCTCCCCTCAGCAGCCTCCTCTGGCCTGGACGGTAGCTCGACCTTCTCAGAACCACTATAAATATTAAAACACAAATATATTTAAATCATGCAAATAAGGAGGCTGCGACAACCTTGTGTAAAAAACATTTTTTTAATTATATTACAATTAAAGAATACACTGTAATACCTTCAAGTGTGTGCCAAAATGTTATCCAGCACCAGGTAAACTCATGTATCCATACATAGGAATTTATATAATATAGCACATCTTTTGAAAGCATATTACAACATCTGCTATTAAAGGAACATATTCACAGGTCTCTGGCACAGAACTCTCCCTACTCAGTGTTTTGCCTGACTACGATGCCAAGCTCCCTCAGCCCCCTTCATCCTCTCCCTCCCTCTGAACCTAATCTCAACCAGCCTCCCCTCTGGCCAAAGTTCCGAGGCCCCTAAACTGTCTATCAACGAGACACACAACACCCTCGGGACTAAGAGTTCTCTCATGCCAACTCGACAACAAGACGACAACAAGAGAACGATCGCAGAACTCATAACATAAAAGAGGAAAGAAATCATTCCTATCTTCAGACGGTGCTCTAGCAATGTCACACAGACAGAAACAGAAAGGACAGTAACGGGTTAGAGGGTTTAAGATGAGAAACAATGACACACTTGGGACTAAAATCTACATTTCATGTTGCTATTAAAGCTGATTTAAGATGGGATTCCATAGGTGTCTGATGACTGTTCGCAAGGGGGTGGAAAGGAAATCAAAGTGACTAGTTATTTGGCAGGAATCGGGTTTTCGTTACGGCATTATTCGATTGTTTGTTCATAGCGCTGCACTTGGAGAGGACAGAGGACAGGAATGGGTTCTAATTGTCTCTGAAAGTAACTGTCAGACCTGAGCTCAAATAGGAAGATTTCAAATACTTTGCTTGTTAAGTCTGCCTGCCAGCCAAATGGGTGGGATTTGCTCTTTTGGGCCCATTCTATTAAAAACAGGCAGACAGCCACAATCAAGCACAGCTAAAGTGTTTTCAGAGATTTCACAATACTATGTGAACCCAGGTCTGAGTGTATGTCCGTCTGTTGAC
Source organism: Oncorhynchus masou masou (assembly GCF_036934945.1). Taxonomy (NCBI): domain Eukaryota; kingdom Metazoa; phylum Chordata; class Actinopteri; order Salmoniformes; family Salmonidae; genus Oncorhynchus; species Oncorhynchus masou. The sequence continues at coordinate 18,369,028 of NC_088231.1, forward strand.
TTTCCCCTTGCCTCTATACAGGCTTCACTTGTTTGGTCTGAGCCTCAACCTTATTTCACCCCAATCTCTCCCTCCTGCTGACTCCCTTGGCAGCAATAGCCTGGCAGACAGACTCAATCATCATTTTGCTGTGTTTTTGTGCTTTGAAAAGAAAAATCAAACACACTTGGATAAATTTCAGAGACTAGATGATTTTTAAAGCAGGGATCAACCACCTCTCGGCTTCGACAAAAGTCAATACATCTTGATTGATAAGTGTGTCAACCCCCCCCCCCCCCCCGCTCTGACATTTAAAGGAAGTTTGTTAGACAGCACCATTGATTACTTTTACAATAATGTTGTTTTTGCATTGCGAAAGGTTTGAGAGTCGAGCACACATCTTTCAACCGATACTTTCCCCAGGCGTTTCCAAACTCATATTCACAAATCAACACATTTAGTGTTCAATGCCTGTCGCCAAGTGATTTGCTCGACAATCTCTGTCAGACGTTAAGTACAATCTCTCTGGTTAAAAGAAAACAAAGTTATTTTCAAGGCACATCATTGAAATAAATTCCATAACCACTATCCAGCAGTCTTATTCCCTGAAACCCAGTGAGCGCAAGACTTTGAAAAGGCCACGTCTTTTCAACCAAAAAAGTCCTTTTCAACACAAAATATACTTTTTTCAACCAAAAAGACGTCTGCTTAACGTATTTTCAACTTCTTTCGCTCCTACATTCAGTATCTGAATTAGTATCCTCCTCTGCTAATACACCTGCCCTCCAACCACTCACTCTTTCTGAACGTGCGCTATGTGCATTATAAAATGATGTCGCTGAACATGAGAAATCTCATACCTGGCCCACGTGTGTTTCCGTTTACTCATTGCCTCACATTAGCTGATGGGAGGTTCTGTGCAAGAGAATATTTTGTTTTCATTTGACAAGTTTTACTCAGTTGTTCATTTCAAAAGCAAACTGAAAGAGTAGTACATCTGTGCTCCTAACAGTCGTGTACAAAGGTCCTTGACATGAATGTAAACTCAAGAACTTTATCTTTCTCAGTTTCTTTTCGCCCTCCTTCAGTGTATGGAGAGTTCAGAGGTCAAATCCATCAACAGAAATGTTAACATTGTTGGTCACAAAATGAACCACAGAGTCGAAGCACAAATCTGTCTTTTTCTTCTTTTTCAAAACCCAAGCCTGCCTACCAACCAACCGCCCACTTCCTCTTTAAAAAGCACAAGATGGTCATATTGCTGTGTCTCGAGACGCCCCATGACCACCAGGGTCACGGTAAAACTATGGTAGTAGAGTAGAGTAGGGAAGGTGCCACCGGGAGGAGGGAGGGAGGAGAACACCACGAGCTGCCTTCATTGATTGGATTTCTCCCCCTTCTCCTCACCCAATGGTTTCATGTTCAAAAACAAGTGCATTTCATAAACAGAGCTAAAACAAAATGGCTGCCACAACAACAAAATAAGCAGTTTAAACCCCCAATTAGGTTGACTGATTGAACCCCAATAATGACCAGCCAGGGCGAGTGAATGGAAGCTGCCATCGGGAGTTACCAGTATGGCCAGTGTTGACTTTAAGCGGCGTGGCAGGCAGGCGTCAAGTGGGTAGGGCGTACCTGGCAACCGCACCAGGGGTGCACCTTGAGAGGTACTCGATGGAGGCAAAAGGGGCTAAAATCAGTTCTTCACGTGCCCCTTCTTCAATCAAGGAGGAGACAGATTTACCATTTGGCTTGGGTGGAAGGGGTTAAAACAAAGTGTTCATCTACTCCGAAAAGGGGTGGAGCTGGGGGGCAAGGGGTGGAGCTGGGGGAGTGTGTAGCAGGGTCAAGACCTGAGTAGGGATGGAGGGAGGAGGAGTTAGGGGGGCACACGACAACAGTCACCAAGGCTCACCAAGGCACAGAATGACATTGGGGAGAGATCTAGAGAAGGGGGCAACCAGGTTCCTAGTTTCCCTGTTCTACACTCTCTCTACCTTCAACTAGCCTGGCCTTCTGTCTGTCTGCCTGTCATATATTTATATAGATATACTCTTCTTTTTTGTCTTTTCATTAAACGAGAACATTTAGGAAAATAGAATAGAAAATATAGACTACAGTATCACTTTCAGTGACCGATAGCTGTTTTTTTTTTTCATTGCAACGTTTTTCTAAGTCTTTTGTGATTTTTTTTTGTTAGTTCTTTTTTTGGTCAGACCTGCCAAGTCTGAAGTGCTGGAATGCCAAGCTCTAAGGATTACGAGAGAAACTCAGGCCTAAACGGTTAAATGTTCCGAAGGCCAAAGATATGCCTCTTCCGTCAATATTTTATACTGGTGTGCATGGCTTTGGAGACAGTGCTGTACATTTCTAAGAATACATTACATTGGTCTTTTACAATGTCCCCAAAGCTTCAGAAGTAGTATCTAGCTAACAGATATAGCAGAGAAAATACACAAATCTACCTTTGAGTTAGAGAAATGAAAGCATTGTTATGATTAGTTTTGATGCAATACCTATTCCTCTACAGAGAGCTGATCATTAGAGCTGGCTTTTTATTCTTATGCACTTCTACAGCTTTGACTTGTCAATGTGTACCGACCGTGCACACACACACTTACACATGCACGCCTGCATACATACACACACACACTTACGCATGCACGCCTGCATACATACACACACACACACACACTTACGCATGCACGCCTGCATACATACACACACACACACACACTTACGCATGCACGCCTGCATACATACACACACACGCATACACATACACACATCTAGAACTGTTGGAGCTAGGAGTAGACTGACAGCAGGGTAATAAATGGATCTATTAGTGAATAACAAGAATGGTTAGCTTGATCTTGCTGATCCACTGTCTTCCCCTCCAAAATGCCCAGTTGTCCTCTATAACTTAGTAAAAGAGGGCAATCATGCTGCCATTTTGGGACAAAATTGACCCACCAGAATCGCTTAAATGCTTGAGAAAGCAGTCTCTTCCCGTGTTTTATTGCTACATCAATATGCTACTGAAAAGTAAAGTATGGTTTGCGATTCTGAGGATGCACCGTGTGTGAATATTTAGGGAATAGGGTGCCATTTCAGACACTTGCACCATATAGGGAATAGGGTGCCATTTCAGACACTTGCACCATATAGGGAATAGGGTGCCATTTCAGACCCACTTCTAGTGTCGTGTTCAGTAGTGTGGAGCAGTGGTTAAGGAACTCAGCCAGAGGGAGAGATATCAATGTGCTGCCCTTAGAAATATTGACCCTAATGTCCAGTACATTTGGTAACATTGATTGGGGTTTGCAGATTAACAAGAGATATGTTCCAATAGAACACTCCAATAGAACATTCCAATAGAACGTTCTTTTTTTTTCTCCATCAGAAATTGTGCCTCATTCAAATGACGGAGTTGAAGTTTGTCCCCAGCTAATGCTCTATCCTATACCACGCGCGCACACACACACACACACACGCACACGCACACACAACTATGCCACGCACACACAGACACACACGCACACAACTATGCCACACACACACAAACACACACACAGTTAAACACACGCTGAGTTCCCATTGACAAGTCAAAGCGGTCTGCCACCTCACCACAGAGGTCCCCAACAAAACCACAAACTGCTCTGCTATATCCGAGCCTGCAGCCACAACAACAGGTAGAGGTGAGAGGAGGTCTGGGGGTCAGGTTAGGCAAGATATGCGGGATAAGGGGTGATAGGATAGGGGTGAGGTAGGGTGTGGTGTAGGGGTTAGGACAGGAAAAAGTCAGGAAGTCAGCCACGACAGGAACGTCTACTGTCTACTTCCTGGTTCCAAGGAATAAGCTCCAATGGGGACATTGGGGAGGGGGAGACCACAGCTGCTGTTTGCTGGGGGGGTGGCTGATGACCGCGTAGCGTGGGCTGGAGGTGGTGCGTGCTGGGGCAATGTTAGGGGGGGTAGGAAGGGAATAGGAGGATACGCGGGGCTGGGGTCATAGAGGGCTGATTGGAGGTGTGGCCCTCAGGGGCCCCCTGGTGGCCCCTAGCAGTGGTGCGGCTGCAGTCTGTGGGAGGAATGCTGTGTGTAGCTGGCGTCGCTGGAGCTGCTCTGCAGGTTGTAGTCCTCCTCCTCCTCGCCGTCCAGGAGGCCGTCGTCACTGATGCTCTCGTCCACGCTGTCCCCCTCGCCCTCGCCAAGCTCACCCTCGCCCAGGGGGGACTCCATGCCTTCAATGTCCACCTCTGCATAGAGAGAGACAAACTGTTATTCTCCACATTTCATGGAATCAAATCAATAACTACAACAGGACTTTCAGAGAGATAGAAACAAAAACAGAGAGAGATGGAAAGGGGGAGGGAGGGAGGGAGGGAGGGAGGGAAGGAGGGGTGTGTGTGTGTGTGTGTGTGTGTGTGTATATATGTGTGTGTGAGAGAGACAGAGAGAGAGGGGGGTACAAAACAGCGTTGTTGTATTTTGTTCATGTTGAACTTTGGGCACGTACACTGAGGAGCCCTCTCTGTGTGTCGCCGGGCGGATTAGGGCCGGATTTAGACGGCCATTAACTTTGTATAACAGGCAGGTCTCTGTACTACCTCCAGTAATCCCTCCCCCTACTGATAAACATCCCCCACGTGTTTACCACCCTCATGATCAGTAAACAACAACACCCGTCTCCTACCCAGGGGCCTCCAGGAGCCAAGTAGGAGAGATACTGTATACATTTCTTCCACTAACTGGTATGTTGACAAATCAAATCAGATTCTTTCACATCATATATTTTTCAGAGCTGATCTGATTGGTCAAAAGACCAACTAGTGAGAAAACATCAGAATTGGACTGCATGTGCAAACGCAGCCATAGAGCTTGGTCACCTCGGGTTCCCATTTTAAAAAATGGCTGGAACGTGGTCATATGATTCGAGAGAAGCCATCCATGTCATCGCCCAATAAACGGTCATTTTGAGAGTTTAACTTAAATTAACTTCATTTGGGATAAGCAGAAGGAGCAGAAATGGCATCTTTAACTGTACCAGCCCCTTATAGCTCAGCCTAGCTCCAGCCTAGTTCCAGTCTAGCTCCAGCCTAGCTCCAGCCTAGTTCCAGTCTAGCATCAGTCTAGCTCCAGTCTAGCTCTAGTCTAGCATCAGTCTAGCTCCAGTCTAGCTCCAGTCTAGCATCAGTCTAGCTCCAGCCTAGTTCCAGTCTAGCATCAGTCTAGCTCCAGCCTGGCTCCAGCCTAGCTCCAGTCTAGCTCCAGTCTAGCTCTAGCCTAGCTCCAGCCCAGTTCCAGTCTAGCATCAGTCTAGTTTCAGTCTAGTTCCAGTCTAGCTCCAGTCTAGCATCAGTCTAGCCCCAGCCTAGCATCAGTCTAGTTTCAGTCTAGTTCCAGTCTAGCTCCAGTCTAGCTCCAGCCTAGCTCCAGCCTAGCATCAGTCTTGCTCCATCCTAGTTCCAGTCTAGCATCAGTATAGCATCAGTCTAGCTCCAGTCTAGCTCCAGTCTAGTTCCAGTCTAGTTCCAGTCTTGCTCCAGCCTAGTTCCAGTCTTGCTCCATCCTAGTTCCAGTCTAGCATCAGTCTAGCATCAGTCTAGCTCCAGTCTAGCTCCAGTCTAGTTCCAGTCTAGTTCCAGTCTAGTTCCAGTCTTGCTCCAGCCTAGTTCCAGTCTAGCATCAGTCTAGCTCCAGTCTAGCTCCAGTCTAGTTCCAGTCTAGTTCCAGTCTTGCTCCAGCCTAGTTCCAGTCTTGCTCCATCCTAGTTCCAGTCTAGCATCAGTCTAGCATCAGTCTAGCTCCAGTCTAGCTCCAGTCTAGTTCCAGTCTAGTTCCAGTCTTGCTCCAGCCTAGTTCCAGTCTTGCTCCATCCTAGTTCCAGTCTAGCATCAGTCTAGCATCAGTCTAGCTCCAGTCTAGCTCCAGTCTAGTTCCAGTCTAGTTCCAGTCTAGTTCCAGTCTAGTTCCAGTCTTGCTCCAGCCTAGTTCCAGTCTAGCATCAGTCTTGCTCCAGTCTAGCTCCAGCCTAGTTCCAGCCTGGCTCCAGTCTAGCTCCAGCCTGGCTCCAGTCTAGCTACAGCCTCTGTGTTTAGTAATACTGCGAGTGGCAGCAGAGTAGCTTGACCTTGACCCCCGGGCGTGACCTCTAAACCAGGCCGGGCTCAGCAGGAGTGTGTGGTCTTCACCAGGGGTCAAGAGGGGCGTTGTGTGTGTGTGTTTACAGGTGTGTGTGTCTGTGTGTGTGTGTTTTTGCAGGTGTGTACAGAGCAATACACTGGCCTGTAGTTCTCTCAGGCTCTGTACAGATTGAGGTGTAGGCAAAAGCACTATAGGAGTCCAAGTCAACACTGTGTCCAGAACAGACAGGGAAGGAGAGGCATCACAATAGACTCGAGCATGATAGAGGGAACTAGGTTGTATCAAGGGCCTGGAGGCTTCAGGGCAGTATCCACTCTATGTAGTAGAGGTTGAGGTCAGGCAGTTTCATGCACTGAAGCTGTGGATAGTATTGATCTTCATTACATGTGGATCAGTGCTTCTGCTAGATAAGGAGTGGTTCAGTGGAGTATTCAGCTGTTTTAAGGAACGGTTATATCGGATCAAGTGAAGAGGTCAGGGCCCCTCAAGCCGAGTCAGTGGCTTTAACGAAGCTGCGAACAATATAGAGAATTGGTCTGTATAACTTGGCTTGGTTATATACAGAATGGGGTCGGTGACCTGTTTGCATTATGTATGGATCAGTGGCTATACACAGTATAGGGATTTGTGTGTCTGTACAGATGTAAGATCTTCATTTGATCACCCTGTTGCAGGATAACTATCTTTTGCAGGAGAATATTTGTGGTCTATTTGAGGTTTAAAAAGGCCTCTAAAGTTTGTTATTTCCACTTTGTAATTTCAGACCTGATTTCCCCTTACAAAACATGTATAAACCCCTACAAAAATATAAATGAATTATAATCCACATAATAATTCACATTTTCCTGCTGTAGCAAACTGGCTCACTGGTACTGGTAGATCATTGGCTAAGGTAATGCAGTGGTGTATAGGTGTTCTGTTTGGTGCTGTTTGGTACTGCTTGGTGCTGTTTGGTGATGTTTGGTACTGTTTGGTACTGGTTGGTGTTGTTTAGTGATGTTTGGTGCTGTTTGGTGATGTTTGGTGCTGTTTGATGCTGTTTGGTGCTGTTTGATGCTGTTTGGTGATGTTTGGTGCTGTTTGGTGATGTTTGGTGCTGTTTGTAACATACTATATCTTGTGGAATAGATTAATTCTGTGCTAGAAAACTTACTTAAGAGCTGCAGTGCTGCCAGTTCTTGCTCCCCTCCCCTTGACCAGTAATTAGTTAATTTACAGTCATTGACTTGACCTAAAGAGTCCCCACATCTGGTTCTATTGATCCACATCAGTTGTTAAATCAAAGGGGGGTCAAAGGATAAATGGAAACCACATTCATAGGTTACTAAAGGCTTCAGGGAGCCGCGTGTGTGTGTCATGCGTATGTCCCAGCGTACCTTGCTCTGAGTACCTTGTATGTCGCGTGACATGCGTATGTCCTTGCGTACCTTGCTCTAAGTACCTTGTATGTCGTGTGTCATGAGTTTGTCCCAGCGTACCTTGCTCTGAGTACCTTATATGTCGTGTGTCATAGGTATATCCCAGTGTACCTTGCTCTGAGTACCTTGTATGTCGTGTGTCATAGGTATATCCCAGCGTACCTTGCTCTGAGTACCTTGTATGTCGTGTGTCATGCGGGTGTCCCAGCGTACCTTGCTCTGAGTCGGTGGAGATGGTGGAGCCTAGGCTGTCGGTTCGGGTACGTTCCACGCCTCCAGGCATCACCAGCTGTTCCAGACGTCGTTTGAGGTAGCGGTGCTCTCTCTGGAGCTGCTCTTTGGTGTTCAGAGCCTTTCTGTCCGCCTCCTCCAGCTTCTACAGGGGAAACACACACACACACACACATTTAGAATGACATTGGCGCACACATACACACACACACACACAGACACGCACACACACACACACACACACGCACACACACACACACACACACACACACACCACACATTTAGAATGACACACACACACACACACACACACATTTAGAATGACATTGGGACACACACACATTTATAATGACATTGGGGCAAACACACATTTTACACTTGACAGACGTGTTCAAATACATGTGTATTTGAGTATCTGGTATTTAAAATACTTTTTCTGTGTATTTCAGTATTTTCAAATACACAGCCCAAAATAAGTACTTTTATTTAAGTATTTGAATGGTTATTTGTAAAAAAGAAATTGTCTACCAAATTGTATTTGACAGTATTTTCAAATACTTATTTCAAATACTGTTTTCAAATACCTGGGTTAAATGCACGGGAGTGAATTTTAGTCAGTGAATTTTGAGAATTTGAAATGTATTTCAGTGTATTTTGAGAATTCTGATAGCTTAAACTCAGCTGTTTGGAGGTTGAGCAATACGCACACACGTGCATGCTCTCACATTAGTGATTATTATAAGGAAGTGAAACCATAGCAACAACATGACTTCAGCTGACCCAACGACAGATATTACTCACACATTACCCAGATTGCGACACAATTCCAACCAAGGGATTTTTAAACAGGGGAAGAACAAGAAAACGAACCAAGCGCTGTAATCCCGTGCTTTTAAGAGATTCCTACTAACCAAACTAAAACCGTAGATATTATAGCACCAGTACACCAGAGGACAGGCCTATGTATCGTAAACAGGATGTGAAGAGTTAAATGAGGGTTTTTCCACCGACCACACGCTCTCACCCACACAGTCCGTGCAGCAGCTGTGGAGAACTAGACTGGAACCATCTGAAGTCTCCTGCTTCGCCACGGTAAAGCCACAAACTACAATTCATTTGGCAACTAAAGTACAGCCCTGCCACTTGGTTTGGTTGAATGTCGAGGGACCTGGTTAGAGAAATGTAACCGTTCCCAAATTCACCGATGAAGTTCTATCCTTTAAGACTCAGTCCGCTGTCACTTCAGATTGTAGCTTTAATACAGGAAGTAAACAATGTTGTAGCGCTTGCGGTTTCGTAGCGGTTCAAAAAAGAGTATCCACTTCCCTTCGTAAACGGTCCTTCTGCGGTCCTGTTTACCGACCGTATTAAGCTTCCCTCCGCCGTTTCAACATCTAGTTTTGGTTTACATTTGGCTGAGTGGTCAACTAACGCGAAGAAGGTTAGAAGTTGGGTGAAAAATACTAAATTCTCTTAGGTTGATTACTTTTTTCAAATCCAGTCAGTTTCCCATGCTGATTCAATGTCATCACCATTTTTTGGTTGAAAGGACATTGAAACAACGTTGATTCAATCTGTTTTTGCCCAGTGGGTTGTCACTTGGTGTACATGAGCTGCAACAAGTAATGAACTGTAGAGGGGGCTGACCCAAAGCCAACCCCAAATCCAATTATAACGTTCGACCTCATATCTGAAAATCATCCCCATCTGACTCCAGATTTTTTTTCTCGTTCTAAAAGTTTCTCTTTGTTGACTTATCATTTGTAACGAGCAAGGGGGCTTTTTTTCTTCCCTGGTCTAGGGGATGGGAATGCTACTTTTTGCACGCTTGCCATTTTTTTAGGGCTTAACAGCTCTGATTGAAAGATTAGAGTATGTTTTCTAATTTTAGGAGAGCAAGAGCGAGAGAAAGAGACTTAAAAAGAAAGATGTAGAGAGCGAGAGAGAGAGAGCGAGAGAGAGAGAGAGAGAGACAGAGAGAGAGAGAGAGAGAGAGAGAGAGACAGAGAGACAGAGAGACAGAGAGAGAGAGAGAGAGAGAGAGAGACAGAGAGAGAGAGAGACAGAGAGAGAGAGAGAGAGAGAGACAGAGAGAGAGACAGAGAGAGAGAGACAGAGAGAGAAAGAGACTTAAAAAGAAAGATGTAGAGAGAGAGAGAGCGAGAGACAGAGAGAGCGAGACAGAGAGAGACAGAGAGAGAGAGAGAGAGAGAGACAGAGAGAGAGAGAGAGACAGAGAGAGAGAGAGAGACAGAGAGAGAAAGAGACTTAAAAATAAAGATGTAGAGAGAGACACAGAGAGAGAGAGACAGAGAGAGAGACAGAGAGAGAGAGAGAAAGAGACTTAAAAAGAAAGATGTAGAGAGAGAGAGAGAGAGAGAGAGAGACAGACAGAGAGACAGAGAGAGAAAGAGACTTAAAAAGAAAGATGTAGAGAGAGAGAGAGAGAGTAAGTGCCTGGGAGACTCTGAGGAAACAGCAGCTGAGCACTGAGCCTCTGAGGTAGGATCAGGGGGTACTTCCTGAGGACAGGGAGACATTCCTGACCTACTTCCTCTCTGTCTGTCTGTCTGTCTGCTAGTGGGTAACTCTCTGGGGTCCTTTAAAAGGAAAAGCTCCGATGCAGTAATTTATTCACCTCTGGAGTGCGACTGGGCCCAGTGGCATAATTATGACTTATTATGATTACAGTACAGCCTTTCAAAGGCCTGTGGTTTTGTGATTTGACGTTCAAGAACTTTCAGTTTCCGTTGTTCTGGAATTACAGTATAAGATTATGTCTGTGGCTCGTAGAATTACAAACCATAGAATGATCTTCCAAAAGACACCAAGTTTGGTGACATCATATTATGTTCATTCTAGTAATTGTACTTCTACACTGACGTCCCTGATATGGCAATTCTAGAAGGACGCATTTAACATTCAGCGTGGCTCTGGTTGTGGTTGTGGCTCTGTGTGGTCGTGGTACCTTGATGTGCATCTTGGCCCTTTTCAGCAGGCTCAGTGTGGTGTGTCTAGTGCTGTCCGGACCCAAAGGAACCAGCTCCTTCAGCTGCTCAAGGTACAGCCGTAGTTTGGCACGTCTGTAACACAAACAACCAGAGGTGGAGAGTGGTGAGGGAGTGAGTTGAGTCAGCAACGTGCACAGGAAAGGCTCCTACACTGCAGGGTCAACACAGGTGAACAAGAGAGATCCTTTTGAAGTTATCTGCGTGGTAGAAACACAGAGGAGCACAAATGCACGCAGAGACTGAGAGGAGATGGGGGAGGGAGAGTAGATGGCAGAGGTTCGCTCGAGAGCGATCCTAATCACGTGACTGCTCTGTTGGTTTTCCGTGTCATACTTTCTTCTGGAACTCAACAACAATGCTTATCAGGTGGGGGGGGGGGGTTACAGGTCTGTGAAGTTACAGGTCTGTGAGAGCCAGAAATCTTGCTTGTTTGTAGGTGACCAAATAATTATTTTCCACCATAATTTGCAAATAAACTCTTTAAAAATCCTACAATGTGATTTTCTGGATTTTTTTCCCTCATTTTGTCTGTCATAGTTGAAGTGTACCTATGATGAAAATTACAGGCCTCTCTCATATTTTTAAGTGGGAGAACTTGCACAATTGGTGGCTGACTAAATACTCTATAATGACATAGGGCAAAGAAATGTAGTGTTTGACATTCATTTTGTAGCATCCTCTTGAATTGCCCCGTTTTTCTCTACGTTGTACGGTGAACGTCCTACACTCTATAACACCCAGCTCCCCCAACTGCTCTTATCACACACCCACACATGCAAAACACACACACACACAACCATACATTCCCACACACACGCTCAAGCTTGTGGACGGAGTGTGTTGAGAGAGCGGCGAAGGTCGAGCGCAGGTCGCACGCACGCACACGCACACACACACTCCTTCTGTACGTTTAATGGCCTGTCCAAACAACACAGCCATGCAGGTTGCATAACCCCCGACAGCCGCAGTGTGTGAGTGTGCTTTCTGTCACATTATGTCATAGTACAGAGAGAGACAAAGAGAGAGAGAGAGAGAGAGAGAGAGAGAGCACAATATGCTTGTGTTGAGCACTGCCTCTGGTAGCAGGAGAGCCAAAGAGATGGGCTACGTCCCAATCGGCACCCTATTCCCTAGTAGTGCACTATCTAGGGGACAGGGTGCCATTTTGGGATAGAGGCCGGGGCCTTTTACATCAACTTGTGAGCAAACGGTTGCGCTAACAAGCACCCAAAATTAATTGTAAACTGAAAATTGAAAAGGGTAATCAAACATCAATAATGTGTGGGCCTTTTGGTCTCACAATGGGGGGAGGAGAGGAGGAGAGGTGGTGCAGGAATACAAGCTGAGCATTTATGACCAGCCAGGGATGAAGAGATGATGGAGGGATGGAGAGACGAATGAACGATGCAATATGCTAGAGATGATACTCCACCACCATAAAACATTTAAGGAGAGATATTATCTTGATGAAATCAACATTTAAGGAGATATTATCTTGATATTATCTTGATGCATGTTTTAATCAACATTTAAGGAGAGATATTATCTTGATGCATGTTTTAATCAACATTTAAGGAGAGATATTATCTTGATGCATGTTTTAATCAACATTTAAGGAGAGATATTATCTTGATGCATGTTTTAATCAACATTTGAGGAGAGATATTATCTTGATGCATGTTTTAATCAACATTTAAGGAGAGATATTATCTTGATGCATGTTTTAATCAACATTTAAGGAGAGATATTATATTATCTTGATGCATGTTTTAATCAACATTTAAGGAGAGATATTATCTTGATGCATGTTTTAATCAACATTTAAGGAGAGATATTATCTTGATGCATGTTGTAATCAACAGTTAAAGCTGCAAAATGTAACCTTTTTGGAGCCCGACAAAATGCACTTAGAAATGTGAGTTATAAATCTGTCATTCTCATTAAAAGCAAGTCTAAGAAGATATTATCTTGATGTACATTTGATCACTTAGAAATGTGAGTTATAAATCTGTCATTCTCATTGAAAGCAAATGTGCACTATTTCTATGCTTCCCTTTTGGTTTTGTACAGCAGCTTCAAACAGCTGGATATACAATATTTTTGGTTATAGAAAATATATTTCACAGCGGTTTAGATGGTACAATGATTCTCTCCACTATACTAGCTTGTTTTGTCACATAAACTGAAATTAGGCGAACCTATAGAATTTTTGCAACCAGGAAATGGCGGATGCATGTTTTAATCAACAGTTAAGATTACTTAATGGTCGTAAGCTTACAAATGACTTGGCCTAATCTATGTCCAGTTTATTTGCAGGTTGGTTTGCTATTACAGTGTCGGTCCCAAACCGGTCACGACATGGGCTACACATATCCAGGGCCTGACAGCCTGACACACTGACCTACATATCACAGGCCCTATGCCTTTACTGTCTCCTCTACTCTCTCCAGGCTATATCTCCTCCTGCCAGACTCATGGCAATGCTGGCCAAGAAAAACCCACACAGGTGTTCTCAGAAACGTGAGTCGACCACCCCCAAAACCAAAGAGCACATCACACGGCCAAGGCATCTTTAGAATCAAAATGGCCGCTCTGTGTGTATATTGTACTGCAGTGTACGATCTTCAGAGAGAAAAAAACATTGACCCAGGGGGCCCAGATGCCAACGCCCCAAAATGACCCCCTAACCACAGTCACACCAATCAACACAGAAAAGCACTCGATCATTTCATGACAGTCGTTTGAGTGATGTGTGGTAGAATTAACAAATGTAAAAGTACTTGACGCTACACTGGATATGGGCTGTGTCCGATCGTGTGGAGTGTTACTGCAGCAGAAGAGAACAGAAACCAGTTGCATGAGGTTTCTGCATGATGGAAATTGATGTAAACCTACTGTTATTGACTCAACACTGGTTATGTCCTAGTGGGATCAGATCCTAGCACTCCAATCCTATACTACTCCTATAGTCAGTTTGTGTCCTAGTGGGATCAGATCCTAGCACTCCAATCCTATACTACTCCTATAGTCAGTTTGTGTCCTAGTGGGATCAGATCCTAGCACTCCAATCCTATACTACTCCTATAGTCAGGTTATGTCCTAGTGGGATCAGATCCTAGCACTCCAATCCTATACTACTCCTATAGTCAGTTTGTGTAACTCTTTTCATAGCTACTTTTATCCCATTTTGTCCAAAAAGGGGCTTTAAAATATATAGACTTGTATATAGACTTTTCTACTGTATTATTGACTGTATGTTTGTTTACTCCATGTGTAACTCTGTGTTGTTTGTGTTGCACTGCTTTGCTTTATCTTGGCCAGGTCACAATTGTAAATGCGAACTTGTTCTCAACTGGCCTACCTGGTTAAACAAAGGTGAAATAAATCAAATGCCTTCTGTTTTCTAGGATAATGCATGAAGCTTTTCTTTGTCCTAGCTAGGCTTCCTTCCTTCCTCTCCTCCAGCTCCAGGCTTCTCTCCATGTGAACAGTAAACTGGTTCTAAGTGCAGACTGCCTCCAGGCTGTCCTCAGGTCATCCCTCCATTACAATCAGTCTAATCACAGACAGGCTGCTAGCTCTCTGGCTGAGGAGCCCAGCACACCTGGGTCTGTTGTGAACACGCACACACAGCTGCATGTACACGCACACACACATGAACGCTTGCAAACAAACAAACAAACACTGTGGGTAACATACAAATGAAACTACACACATTCAAAAAGCTACACACACACACACACACACACACACACACACACACACACACACACACACACACACACACACACACACACACACACACACACACACACACACACACACACACAGGGTCCTTGTACTTATCCCAAGCTAGTTGTTTCTTTTTCACGGCAGGGCGTTGCCTGTGTTTTATAGGAAGAGAGACCCTCTTCCTCCCAGCCCACTCCATTAGGAGGTCAGTATAAGACCCAGACAACAGAAGGTGAACCTTTAGACTAGCAGCCATCTTCTCTCCCCAACATCAAACATCGTTATTCCCCTCTAACCTCAATTAGAAAGGCACCTTTCACTTCAGTGTGTTTAATCATTGCGGTCTTCAGAAAAACGTACAGCATTTCTATAAAAATAGTCGAGCAAAAACATCTTGCAGGTGCAGACAGGAATTCAGCTGAAAACGAGGGCCGTGTGAAAGTGCTCCAGCGCTTTCATTCCTATTTCTCCCAAGGGGGCACCTACCCCCCCCCCCCCCCCCTCGTCTCCCCCCTAATACGTTACCCCACCCTGGCTGCCAACACCAACACACCCTCCTCACCCTCCACCCCACAGGAGAACAAGTGTCTTCAGAGGAGGATCAGGGGTGGGGGCCTCCACCCCACCACCTCCAACCTGCCCCACTCTCCCCACTCCCCAGCCCACATGAAGCAGCTGGACCCAGGCCAGGGGAGGCCAGAGGAAGCGGGCAGGAAGGAGGCCGAGGGCCGTGGCTGGGGTCCGATCTGGTGGTGGAAGACTACTTTCTCCTCTGGCTGGAAACATCCACACAGTGTGCTCAGCTGCACTGGGCAGGGCTTGGCGAACACATCATCCGAGTGTAACCCGAGCCAATGGGCGACCATCTTGGCTCTATAAACAAAATGAATAACGAGGCGTAGCCCCTCTATAGTCCCCAATTCCCCTCCTCCACTCCTCCTCAGGAGTTTTACCACTGTTTGTTTACCTGGAGTCTGTTCCAGATCCACACAGAGACCTGGTCTCTAGTATCCTGACTGTCCTGAGTGATCTGACCTGAAACCAGGTTCTGTTTATCACAACAGCAGTGAAACAGAGTTCTGTTTGGACACCTCATACCAGGTAGACACAGACCTCGCTCGGAGGGGGAGAGAAACATCAGTAAAGTATTTTAGGATGAGATGATGGATGGAGTTTTCCGCTATGTCATTCTCCAATAAATGCTTCATTTTATCCCCCCCCCCATTTTAAAAAGTAGATGATTATTCGATTTGACCTTCCCTCCCTCTCTTTCTGACCCAAACCTTGCATGTCAGAGGCTATGAACCAGTTGTTCTCATGCCTGGTCACCCTCACTCCAGAAACCTTGCTGTCTGTGTGTGTGTGTGTGTGTGTGTGTGTGTGTGTGTGTGTGTGTGTGTGTGTGTGTGTGTGTGTGTGTGTGTGTGTGTGTGTGTGTGTGTGTCCCTCCCTGACAGATCCTTGCTGCTACGTATTTATGTTTGTTATTAAACCAGACCCTGGTCACTCAATATTTATCAAGACTGCCTGGCTGACACACACACACACACACACACACACACACACACACACACACACACACACACACACACACACACACACACACACACACACACACACACACACACACACACACACACACACACACACACACACACACACACACACAATAGTGTCCTTGAAAAGGGATGCCCATTTCATTCTGTTCCCGATACACAACGTTGAGACCGAGCTACTTCACATTTCTCATTCCAATTCATCAGGGTGGGTTGAAAATAGTATCCCCTTTTATGTTCCTGTGAATAGGAACCTTTGATGATCCAGACAGCAGACATGACAGAGAACTGGTTGATCTGAACACACTATAAGGTGCTCATATTTACCTATATGGCCAAACCGGTCTGGAAACACTTCCCCTAACAACCCGTATGAATGGAAACACGTCAAGGTATAGTAGCATACAGACACGGCTGTATTAACATCAGAATATGTATGTATGTATATATAGCTACATAGAGACATATCTATCTATGTCTAAATATCTATGGTTGACATTATAGTGAGTCTAAGGGCTTGTGACATAAGGCTCTAATATGGATTATAAAGACTCATAAATGGTTATTAGCCTCCAGGCAGTGCTGTAGGTCTCTGGAATAGACTATAGTCCCTCTACTGTTGGGCCCTGGTGGATTGTAAGGGTTTGAGGTAACAAGACTGTAAAGCTGGCTCTCTGGACTGTTGTGACCGCGAGAGGCGCGGCCCATTCACGGTCACGTCCAAGAGGAAGCCACCTGACCGCTGTCATTGGCTGCTGAGATTGGGGTGGTCGGGTGGTTCATTTTGTGATTTTTTTTTTTACTAAAGCTTCCGTCCGTCCACTCACGCACACACTCACACACACACACACACACACTTAAACTTAATGCCAAACACAAAGCACTCACTGGGAAAACACACTTCCTTCAGAACACTGTGTCCACATTCTAATCAGTCCTACTTAACATAACACTACCATAACCCAACTCCCTTCCTTCAGAACACTGTGTCCACACTAACAGTCCTACTTAACACAACCCACACACCTACTTAACATAACCCACCTTCCTTCAGAACACTGTGTCCACATTCTAATCAGTCCTACTTAACATAACCCACTACCCTAACCCAACTCACACTTCAGAAAGGCTTAATGCCAAACACAAAGCACTCACTGGGAAAAGTCCTATCCCCAACTCTCTTCCTTCAGAACACTGTGTCCACATTCTAATCAGTCCTACTTAACATAACCCACTACCCTAACCCAACTCCCTTCCTTCAGAACACTGTGTCCACATTCTAAACAGTCCTACTTAACATAACCCACTACCCTAACCCAACTCCCTTCCTTCAGAACACTGTGTCCACATTCTAAACAGTCCTACTTAACATAACCCACTACCCTAACCCAACTCCCTTCCTTCAGAACACTGTGTCCACATTCTAAACAGTCCTACTTAACATAACCCACTACCCTAACCCAACTCCCTTCCTTCAGAACACTGTGTCCACATTCTAATCAGTCCTACTTAACATAACCCACTACCCTAACCCAACTCCCTTCCTTCAGAACACTGTGTCCACATTCTAATCAGTCCTACTTAACATAACCCACTACCCTAACCCAACTCCCTTCCTTCAGAACACTGTGTCCACATTCTAAACAGTCCTACTTAACATAACCCACTACCCTAACCCAACTCCCTTCCTTCAGAACACTGTGTCCACATTCTAAACAGTCCTACTTAACATAACCCACTAGTCCCTAACCCAACTCCCTTCCTTCAGAACACTGTGTCCACATTCTAATCAGTCCTACTTAACATAACCCACTACCCTAACCCAACTCCCTTCCTTCAGAACACTGTGTCCACCAGTCCTACTTAACATAACCCACTACCCTAACCCAACTCCCTTCCTTCAGAACACTGTGTCCACATTCTAATCAGTCCTACTTAACATAACCCACTACCCTAACCCAACTCCCTTCCTTCAGAACACTGTGTCCACATTCTAATCAGTCCTACTTAACATAACCCACTACCCTAACCCAACTCCCTTCCTTCAGAACACTGTGTCCACATTCTAATCAGTCCTACTTAACATAACCCACTACCCTAACCCAACTCCCTTCCTTCAGAACACTGTGTCCACATTCTAATCAGTCCTACTTAACACTCCCTTCCTTCAGAAACCCATTCTAATCAGTCCTACCTAACCCACTCTAACCCACTTTGCTTGGCTTGCTTTCCGTTATGTCTTTTTGAATGACAACAGCCCATAAATACACACACACACATACACACACCGACCCGTGGATGCGGAGGAATGAGCAGCACGCCTGCGCCTGGCGCTGGACCAAGCCTGTTCGTTCTAGTAAAGGTCAGGGGTCAGCAGAAACACTGCTGCGATGTTTCCCCTCGCTCGCCAGGCCAACTCGGTTCGTCATGTTTGGCCGGAAGGAGAAAAACCCACCCTGCCGTGCCTGACACGCTTGTTTTGACTTCAGAACAGAGACCGAGAGAGACGTCCACATTGTTCAAAGAATAAGAGAGGAGGAGAAAGACATGAGTTAATGTCCAGAACAGGAGGGAACATAGTCTGACTGGCTCTGGAAAACACACTCCGCCATCCTCTTTGTTTCTAATTCTGACCACTTCAACTCACAACAGAACCCTCGGTTCATCTGGTGACAAAAATGGAAGCCTCATTCCCTTTAAATTGATACTAAGCTGTTTACCAGATATGGGTCATGACATTACGACACACTCCGGAAAAAAAACCTCTTAAAAGCTTCATTTAAAAGCCGAAAACGTTTAACCTAAGTAGTTCTAAATGCCCCCACGGTGTTAGCCTACTCTACTTCAAGTAGTGTAAGTGGTGTAAGTGGGCCTGAGCTGGATCGCCTGTATCGTATCGCCACGGTGGGTTGGTGGAATTTTGGGGTTGCCAAGTATGGTGAATGGTTCCACATCTGGCAAACAGACAGACAGACTGAAGGGGGAGGGAGAGGGGACCGAGAGAGAGAGGGAGAGAGAGGGAAAGAGGGGAGAGAGTGAAGGAAAGAGAGAGAGAGAGGGAAATAGGAGAGAGAGAGAGAGAGAGGGAAAAAGGGGAGAGAGAGAAAGAGAGAGAGAGAGGGGTCTAAAGGAGAGAGAAAAGGAGAGAGAGGGCAAGTGGGACAAGAAAGAAAAGATCCAGTCCCAGCCTGGGGGCTCGCAGACACAGAACACAACACAGAACACAGCCCTCCTCTCCTCATCAGTCTCTCTCTCTGTCACCCTCTGGTCCTCAGCCCCTGCCCAGGCACACATGTTTACATTAACGAGAAAGAAGAGATCTGATGGGCCGACCGCACCGTCCTCAAAAACAGCGGAATGGAGAGAAAAACAAGAAGAGAGAGACAGTCGTCCCATGTGAACGTGTCTTTGTGGTGAGACACAACCCACGCCATCAGTGGTGTAGTGGAGGGCAGTAAGTAAACAGTTTCCACAGTTGTTTCTTTTGCTTGACAGTTTACACATTGAAAGTACAGGGTGTGTTGCTTTACTCACCGCCACTGGTGATAAGAGTTTACCCATCAACTTTTTTACCACAACATCACTGCAAGCAATGTACTGTATGATAATAGAGAGAAAGGAAAGAGAGAGAGAGAGAGAGAGAGAGAGGAGAGAGATAGATAGAGAGGGGAGAGAGATAGATAGAGAGGAGGGAGAGAGATAGAGAGAGAGAGAGAGAAAGAAAGAGAAAGACAGGCGAGAGCGATAGAGAGGGGGGTCTAAAGGAGAGAGAGAGAAAGAGAAATGGAGAAGGAGAGAGATAAAAGACAGGCAGACAGAGGGAGATGATTTCCTTTCAGATATGAAATGTCAGTTCTCTGGAACAGACAGTCAGGCTTTATTTGTTTTCTGTCAGCGAGGACGACACACCCACTGTGAGAATGTATGCGGGAGTGTATGTGTGTGTGTGTGTGTGTGTGTGTGTGTGTGTGTGTGTGGAGTGTTTGGTGACAACTGTGCGAGGTGAGACAGAGACACAATAGGCCCATCAACACACACACAGACCTGGCCACAGAAACAAGGGCTATGAGTCACGAGGCTCCGTCTGTAGCACGCAAGCGGCTGAAACCTGCGTCAACACAGCAACCTAGCAAAACAACACAGTGAGTGAGTGACACGGTCAACGTGGCTAGCTGAATTAGCCTACTTCAGCAGGAAATGCCTAAGTCTCCACACACGTTTTGATTTGTCTCTGTTGCCATAGAAAACAACAGGTTTATTGTTGCTCAGTCGTTGGTAGTATTTTCATGTCTAACTGGAATTTCCATGTCTATTGGAATGCCTTGTTGCGATTGGTTTCGTTTGTCTCTTTCCAAAACTGAAACTAGCCCTGGGGTGATTGAAAATAGCCCTGGATGACTGAAACTAGCCCCGGGGTGACTGAAACTAGCCCTGGGGTGACTGAAACTAGCCCTGGGGTGACTGAAACTAGCCCCGGGGTGACTGAAACCAGCCCCGGGTTGACTGAAACTAGCCTGGGGGTGACTGAAACTAGCCCTGGGGTGACTGAAATTAGCCCTGGGGTGACTGAAACCAGCCCCGGGGTGACTGAAACTAGCCCTGGGGTGACTGAAACTAGCCCTGGGGTGACTGAAACTAGCCCTGGGGTGACTGAAACTAGCCCCGGGGTGACTGAAACTAGCCCTGGGGTGACTGAAACTAGCCCTGGGGTGACTAAAACTAGCCCTGGGGTGACTGAAACTAAAGCATGTCAGATTAAAAACACCTTTGATTCAACATGCGCTGTCTACACAAAAGTACGTGGACACCCCTTCAAATAAGTGGATGAGATGTTCGACGAGCAAGTGTTCACATACTTGTTGGTCATGTCGGGTACCTCTGTCGCGTACAAAGCAGACCTAGTGTACAAAGCGCCAAAAAAGAAGAACCAGCGAGAATAGAGAATAGGAAACGAGTGAGAATAGAGAATAGGAAACGAGTGAGAATAGAGAATAGGCAACGAGTGAGAGTAAAGGAGTGTGAGAAGTCAAATGTCAGTTTGGAGATCGATCACCAGTTGTGTTCGATGAAGTGATGTGGTTCAAATCAAATCAAATGCTATTGGTCGCATGTTCACATAGTTAGCGGTTGTTATTGTAAGCTTAGCGAAATGCTTGTCTGTAGTGAAATGCTTGTGTTCCTAGCTCCAACGGTGCAGTAGTATCTAACAAAACACACATCTAAAAGTTAAAGAATGGTTTGGTGTGCATCTCTGTATCATTTCAAAGTCAGGATAGCCCAAACTAAATATGCACGTTTTCGAAAGCTGTAACAACAGTCTGTAATGTAATTATACAAGAAGTGCAAGGAAACGCTCAAAATGTCCCTTCTGTCCTGAGTTGCATGACAGCTAAGGTTGGAGTCGGACAGACAGACAGACTAGTGGGGACACTAGTGGGGCACTAGTCCCACCTAGGGACACGGTGAAATGGGCTTACAGGTCTGCATACACACTGTACCAATGTCAATGATTAACACACAATAACACATAACCCACTGGCACAAACCACCAATTATCTCCTCTCTTCAGCGTCAGTATAAGAATGGGTTTCTGAGAAAGAGGTGGTGGAGATTCCATGTATATTATATCATCGGACTAGTATTGTGTGGGTTGCACAATGGGTACACAATCCCCTACGATGTCACGCAGAGGCAGAGAGAAAGAGAGCTAGAGAGAGAGGTAGAGGGGGGTAGAGAGAGAGGGGAGAGAGAGATGGGGGTAGAGAGAGAGAGAGAGGAAGAGAGATGGGGGTAGAGAGAGAGAAAGGGAGAGAAAGAGAGGGGTAGAGAGAGAGGGAGATGGGGTAGAGAGAGAGAAAGCTAGAGAGAGAAAAAGATAGAAAAAGAGGGGGGTAGAGAGAGAGAGATAGAGAGAGGGTAGAAAGAGAGGGGATAGAGAGAGAGAGAAAGAGGGGAGAGAGAGAGAGAAAGAGAGGGGTAGAGAGAGAGAAAGGGAGAGAAAGAGAGGGGTAGAGAGAGAGATGGGGTAGAGAGAGAGATATAGAGAAAGAGAGAAAGAGGGGGTAGAGAGAGAGAGAGAAAGAGGGGAGAGAGAGAGAGAGAAAAGAGAGGGGTAGAGAGAGAGAGAGACGAGAGAGAGAGAGAGAGAGAGATGGGGGTAGAGAGAGAGGGGTAGAGACAGAGAGAGAGAGAAAGAGAGGGGTAGAGAGAGAGAGAGACGGGGGGTAGAAAGAGAGGGGGTAGAGACAGAGAAAGAGGGGGTAGAGAGAGAATGCAGACTGTTTTACTTTCTTTCCTCTGAATCTCAACACCCAGAATCAAACCTTGTGTACATGGAAACAGAGAGACTATCTGAAAGGGAATTCAAATTCAGTTGTGTGTGTTGTGTGTGTTGTGTGTGCACAACAGCATGCATCAAATGAACTCTTCAAACAAACTTTTCTCTCTAGCTGTAGCTAGCCATCCACTTTCCCAGACCAAAACAACTCCAGTCTCTTCTCTCTCTAGCTGTAGCTAGCCATCTACTTTCCCAGACCAAAACAACTCCAGTCTCTTCTCTCTCTAGCTGTAGCTAGCCATCTACTTTCCCAAACCAAAACAACTCCAGTCTCTTCCCTCTCTAGCTGTAGCTAGCCATCTACTTTCCCAGACCAAAACAACTCCACTCTGTTCTCTCTCTAGCTGCTAGCCATCCACTTTCCCAGACCAAAACAACTCCAGTCTCTTCTCTCTCTTGCTGTATAGCCATCTACTTTCCCAGACCAAAACAACTCCAGTCTCTTCTCTCTCTAGCTGTAGCTAGCCATCCAGTCTTACATGAAGTGGTGACATGGCTTTGCTAGCCTGCAGTACATTCTCCTAGTACTACTAGGACTATTTCTACTGCATGCAAGCTGAGTGTGTCACGCACCCCTTTCCCCCTACCCTCCTCTGTTACACAACTCAACATTCCACCGTATGTGTGTGTGTGTGAGTGTGTGTTACGTGCAGAGCTGACCTCATTTTCAATCTGCTCTACTCTGCTGTGCCCGACACACCAGCCACGTCCTCCAGTAGAAGCCAGGGGGCCCTCCCACCCTAACCTCCAGCGTCCTCCAGTAGAAGTCAGGGGGCCCTCCCACCATACCCTCCAGAGCCACAGAGGAATTACCACAGCCCCCCATCCCCTCCCCGAGCCTGCCTGACTTCTAGGAATGGAGTCGAGTCGGCCCAGCCTCGCTCGCTTTCTGTTCCTCACTTGTTTGTGCTTCTGTACTCAGGGGCGCAGCTTTGGTTTTAGAAGTGGGGGGACATAATTTTTTTGATCTAGTCGGATAAACACTCCAAACAGCCTATCCGTCTGCTCGGAGGCGTCCACATGGTCCTAAAGCACACCGTTGCCTCGGTTTGTATCACATTCCAATGATAAAATCAGGGGGGAACAAAAATGCAATTTCAAAAAATAGTGAGTGAAAATTGCGCCCCTGGTTGTCCTGTCATATTTCACAACTCAAAGAACAGCCTTTATAGAAACAACATGCTATTCTCTCTCTCTCTCTCTCTCTCTCTCTCTCTCTCTCTCTCTCTCTCTCTCTCTCTTCTCTCTCTCTCTCTCTCTCTCTCTCTCTCTCTCTCTCTCTCTCTCTCTCTCTCTCTCTCTCTCTCTCTCTCTCTCTCTCTCTCTCTCTCTCTCTCTCTCTCTCTCTCTCTCTCTCTCTCTCTCTCTCTCTCTCTCTCTCTCTCTCTCTCTCTCTCTCTCTCTCTCTCTCTCTCTCTCTCTCTCTCTCTCTCTCTCTCTCTCTCTCTCTCTCTCTCTCTCTCTCTCTCTCTCTCTCTCTCTCACGGCCACACAGCTCCATAGTCCACTCCAGGCACAGTGTGTGTTCATGACTTGTTAAAATCTATTTTTTTTACGAGGGGCATCAGCTACTTTGCTTCAGTTGAAACTGATTTAGTGACAGAGGGAACTGAGCCCGGACCGACGACCTGGAGGCTTCAACACCTGAGATGTGACTACCTTCTCATTGAGATGTGGGTATAGGAGGGGTACACCTACATAGGCATGAAGTGTGCATAACATAGACTACGTGAGCCTACACACATACTGTGAGACGGACACACACCACACATGGACATGAGCAAACACACACTAAAGCAGACATGTACCACGTACACAACAAGCATGCTGACACATGCTGTGTTGTATTGTATTGCATTGTATTGAATTGTATTGTATTGTAATGTGTTGTATTATATTGAATTGTATTGTAATGTATTGCATTGAATTGTATTGTATTGCATTGAATTGTACTGTATTGTATTGTAATGTGTTGTATTGTAATGTATTGTATTGAATTATATTGTAATGTATTATATTGAATTGTATTGTAATGTATTGCATTGAATTGTATTGTATTGCATTGAATTGTACTGTATTGTATTGTAATGTGTTGTATTGTAATGTATTGTATTGAATTATATTGTAATGTATTATATTGAATTGTATTGTAATGTATTATATTGAATTGTATTGTACTGTATTGCATTGAATTGTACTGTATTGTAGATGATTGAAGGTGTCCAGCTTACTGGGATGCATGTGAACCTTCACACCTACTGTACATTTACATGCACACCTATGATTAAGTCAACACACACATGCGCGCACACACACACACACACACACACATTATGACAGTACAGTCCAGTAGACTGAGAGACTGACACGTGGCGTCTTCCGCCCCCATTATCCCCAATGAGTCACTGATCACTATTTAATTATGTGGAATGTTACAGAACGACTTGGCAGCACGGCATGACCAAGAGCCATAAAGGTCAGAACCATAAAGGTCACATGTCCTCAACACAGAACATGCCTATCTACCTACTCAGGATTAATAAGTTATGAGAGAGCGAGAAAGAGAAAGAGAAAGAGAGACATGGCTGGCAATAACAGAAGCACTGAAGATAACAATTATGTCCCGTCATCAGTTCAATGTGGTGTTTCTGTGTCTATGACCTTAGGTGTATAAGTACATGACCTTACAGTATATCATAGTTATAGTTAAAGACCCAACACAGACGTTTTTATATCAATATCAAATCTTTCTGGGAAACAATGAAGTACCTTTCTGCAATACATTTCAATTCAAATGGGAAAAATGTTTTTTTTTTAGCAACAAAAATAATTCTCAAGCTAGAATTTAGTCCGAGTGGGGAGGGGAAAACTGACAACGAGCTGTTATTGGTGGAGAGGTTTGCCCATGCAAACCTGCTGATTAGAAAAGCCTGTGTAGATTGTATTTTCACCCAGAAACTATCAAGAAATAAAATGTCTTAATACATTTACAGTGTGAGTTTCATCAGCTGTTGTACAATATGATATAAAACACCACAGGAAAACTGAATTTTGACTGCACTGGGCCTTTAAAACCTCATCATGTCCAACATCACAGGCCTTCCATAGCCTGGGTCTTGTTCATTTGGGCATGCAACGGAAAACGTTTGCAAATTTCTTATTGGACAAGTCCTGGTAGTCCTTCCCTGTTTCAGTATGTTTTTGTCTGTTCGCTGCCTCATGACCACAACCCTGTTGTCTTTGTATCAGATGACTTCCTCTCACTCAGATGCGAGATCCATTTCAGACAGGGCAAGCCAGCCAGGGACTCTCTCTCATACAGTTTCCTGTCACAAAGAGTCAGCCCCCTAACCCAAATAAAAGGTAGGAGGGAAGAAGGGAGGAGAGAGGCATTTTGGCAGATAGAGAGAGAGAGAGTAAGGAGGGTCCACTGTGAGCAGGGGCTCTGTAGGTACCCTTCCCCATCTGCTTTCGTCCTCCTCTTTCCCTCAGCCTTCTGCTGACTCAGTAAGAGAGAGAGAGAGAGAGAGAGAAGGAGAGAGAGAAGGAGAGAGAGAAGGAGAGAGAGCAGGAGAGAGAGAAGGAGAGAGGGAAGGAGAGAGGGAAGGAGAGAGAGAGAAGGAGAGAGAGCAGGAGAGAGAGCAGGAGAGAGGGAAGGAGAGAGAGAATGAGAGAGAGAGAAGGAGAGAGAGCAGGAGAGAGGGAAGGAGAGAGAGAGAAGGAGAGAGAGCAGGAGAGAGAGCAGAGAGAGGGAAGGAGAGAGAGAAGGAGAGAGAAGGAGAGAGAAGGAGAGAGAGAAGGAGAGAGAAGGAGAGAGAGAAAGGGAGAGAGAAGGGGAGAGAGAAGGAGAGAGAGAAAGGGAGAGAGAAGGGGAGAGGGGAGAGAGAGAAGGAGAGAGAGAAGGAGAGATAGAAGGAGAGAGAGAGAAAGAGAGAGAGAGAAGGGAAGGAGAATGAGAGGAAGAATGAGAGAGAAAGAAAGAGAGAGAGAAGGAGAGAGAAAGGAGAGAGAGAATGAGAGAGGGAAGGAGAGAGAGAAGGAGGGAGAGAAGGAGAGAGAGAAGGAGAGAGGGAAGGAGAGAGAGAAGGAGGGAGAGAAGGGAGAGAGAAGAGAGAGGGAAGGAGAGAGGGAAGGAGAGAGAAGGAGAGAGAGAAGGAGAGAGAGAATGAGAGAGAGAAGGAGAGAGAGAAGGAGAGAGAAGGAGAGAGGAAGAGAGTGAAGGAGAGAGAGAAAGGAGAGAGGAGCAGAAGAGGGGAAGTAACAGGCCTGCCCCCTCCCCCATCCCTTCCTCCTCTCCCCTAACATCCAGTCTGACATATCACACACTACAGAGTGTTGTTTCTTTCTACACTGGCTCCAGACCCAGCCAGGTCTGGCCTCTAGCTACAATAGGAGAACAGGTCCCAGGTCTGTTTGTATAGCCAACTCCTATGGTCGTTATCAAGCCCAACATATTATATTGCAGGAGTTGGCAATACAGCACAAACAGATCCGGGGCCAGGCTATAGAGGGGAAGTTCTGAATAAGACAAGTCAGGAGGACACTGTGATGATGAATGGAATCTGAGAGGAGATCAGACAGAGAGTAGTAAGGCCTATTAACATGTGCGCGCACGCACGCACGCACGCACACACACACACACACACACACACACACACACACACACACACACACACACACACACACACACACACACACACACACACACACACACACACACACACACACACACACACACACACACACACACACACACACACACACACACACACACACACACCTCCCTATGGTAATGACTGGTCTATTTATTTCCCTCCTGTCAGAACATTGCTCAGTATAGTTAGTTGTGATTTTCCAAAAACCTTGTTACTGGTGAACTGACCAGCTGAATCACAACACAGCAGAAAACATTGACTTAACTCAAAAGCAACATTGTTTTTCTCCATCTGTACATTACCGTCGGCCGTCTGGTATTTTCCCCCTGGCAACGAGAACACTTCAAAGAGGGCCACAATCAGAATCAGACTGCATGTTATCAATAATAATAATCATTCATTCACTCATCTATTTCTATGGCACTTTTCATGACAATGACACTTTAAAATGCTTCATCACCAAACCATCAGCCAGATGTTTCTCTGAACTGAGTAACAGGCCAGATTGGTTTGTATTTAACTTCTAACCGATGCCTAGTCATCATTTTCCGTCAATGACTCACTTTACCTGAAACAGATAACTTAAAGTGAGAGGGAGGGACACAAAACAACAGCTGACTGGCACCGGTAGGTAGACTGTCTCTGTCTACATACTGTAAAAATAGACTTGATGATCCTTTCTCAG
This sequence comes from Oncorhynchus masou masou, assembly GCF_036934945.1. Lineage (NCBI taxonomy): Eukaryota > Metazoa > Chordata > Actinopteri > Salmoniformes > Salmonidae > Oncorhynchus > Oncorhynchus masou. The sequence goes on from NC_088231.1 coordinate 18,396,779, forward strand.
TTGAGGAAGGGCAAACATACCACAGGACTCCTCCCAACGTGACGGGATATGAATCTGATCACGAGCAGAGAGCAGCCATGTCAGATGGGCTTTTCCAGTTAGCAGGTGTGTGTGTGTGTGTGTGTGTCTGTGTGTGTGTGTGTAAGCCTATGATGTGGGGATGAAGGAAAAACTGGTTTCCTGGACCTTGCCTAGAAAAGGAAACTACTGGTAGTCAGTCTGAACAGGGCAAAGAGAGAGAGAGAGAGAGAGAGAGGGGGGGTGGTAAAGAGAGAGAGAGAGAGTAAAGAGAGAGAGAGAGAGAGAGAGAGAGAGAGAGGGGGTGGTAAAGAGAGAGAGAGAGGGGGGGTGGTCAGAAGAGAGAGAGAGAGAGAGAGAGAGAGGGGGGTGGTAAAGAGAGAGAGAGAGAGGGGGGTGGTAAACCAACCACGAGAGAGAGAGAGAGAGAGGGGTGGTAGGAGAGAGAGAGACAGAGAGTGAGAGAGCTGGAGAACCAGCAGATGTCAGAAATGGGAAGGAAGCCGATGGCAACAGAGGCCGACGGAGCAACCAACCACGCGGCAGCGCTGGTTAGGAGCTAGCACACTAGTGTCATGCTGGTTACCAGCAGAGCAGTGGCCTGTGAGAAGATTACGGAAACAGCAGTGTCAGCCTGGAGGCTTTTACCTACCTACCCATCTCTATCTACCTACTGTATCTACTGTATCTATCTATCTATCCTCACAGACAGATAGCGTCTGAAATGGCACATTATCCCCTATATAGAGTACTTGTTTTGACCAGAGCCCGATATGGCAGGTTTCAGGGCAGGGACGGGTTGTTGTGTGTCTGAGTGAGACTGTTCTGCTGTCACCCAGCCAACAGTGTCCTGGTAACAGCACAGACTGCATGGGCATCCCTGTCACAGAGCCAGGGCACACACACACACACACACACACACACACACACACACACACACACACACACACACACACACACACACACACACACACACACACACACACACACACACACACACACACACACACACACACACACACACACACACACACACACACACACACACACACACACACACACACACACACACACACACACACACACACACACACACACACACACACACACACACACAGAAGGAGTAGGGCAATGAAGAACAGCTTGTACCAACCAGGAGTACAGGACAGACCAAAACATAAAATAGTGTCTAAGGCTCTGTCCAAAATGGTAACTTATTCCCTTTATCATACTGCACTACTTTTGGCCACACCCTATTCCCTATATAGTGCACTCATTTTGGCCCATAGGCAATAGGGTGCCATTACAGCCTCGCCCTAAGGGCGTGAGGGAGTGCGCACGGAGCTATGTGGATACCGATACAGGGATTGTCTCAGATTAAGTCCCAGTCATACTGTCATTAAACGGGTTGGACCAGGATGACAGCTGAGAGGCTGAGCACTATAGGGCTCCTTCCATCGTGGGTCGACAGGGATCAGCCTCCCAGAGAGATCCACCAACACAGAGAATAATTGAAAAGGTTCAGGATTAATCAAGCATTCGCTAAATTCCTTTGGCTATGGACTGGAATAAAAGTTTTTGTAGTTTTTTGCAAAACCCTCAAATAGGGTATCACCGTAACATCAACAAAGATACAGGAAATAGAGACACGACAATGCCTTGAGCCAACCAGCCCACAGTTTCACTACAATAATGGGCTATTGCAGCAGGGAGTTGGAAACTGAACCACCTCCACATTTGAACACCTATGCGTTCCCATAATGTAATTTGAGGACACAAGTCTGGACAGGGTTTGGGGATCCACGGCGCATTATGTTCTCGACGCGTCACAAACCCTCACACACACAACATCTCCCCTCTCCCTGAAAGCCTGTCATTACAGACACACACAGGCCTCTTTTCTCCCTGACATGGGAACAGGAAGACAAGGGAATCTAAAATGAAGGAGGAAAAAAGGAGATTGTTTTTGAAAGGAAATGAGGTTGAGTGAGCCAGAGTTGAGGCTTTGGGACGGCGACAGACGACATTTCAACGTTGTCTCGGCGCTGTCCCCGAGGCCTTCCCCTGTGGGACACGGTGCCACAGCGCCGCCACAGCGTTGCAGGACGGTAGTTAGTCAACAGCGGTCAGCGACCCGCTACGAAAGAAAACAGCGCCGCCCCTTTATGATCTCGAGTTCACTTCTTCTTCTCTATGGCAACTGTCTCGTTGTGACAAGTGGGGTCGAAAGGCACGGCAACTTTTAGTTGGCATTTTAATTATATAAAGAGTGCTGTAGTTCTCCTTTATGTTTTTAAGCCCAATGAACCCCTTCACCCAAGAGGACCTTCTATCTCCAGACACCTGTCACTGTGAACCCCTGCACTGCTTCCCTTCCTTACCGTTTCTACAACTAAACCATGTTGGCAGTCTGCTATACAGGTTTTACAAACCCTCACTTAAAAGAAGACACCTGCAGTGTGCATTTCAAGTGGAAGTACCTAAATGACCATTCTTTAACCACTCAACCTCCTGTTCTAATCTATTGCATCAGTGACATTGAAGGTTACATTCATAAACCTGGAAGTTCGTCACTTCAGCTAAACAAAAAAAAGACAACTTTTCAGAAACTCGTGGCCACATTTGATCGTAAGGGAAATGAGTACAGTGATTATGGAAGAGCTTACCAGCACTCACACATTTCAGCATGTGAAACTGACTGCAACTATCATTTCAGCGCGTGAAACTGACTGCAACTATCATTTCAGCGCGTGAATCTGACCGCAACTATGATTTCAGCATGTGAAACTGGCTGCAACTATTTTAGTAACCCAACCCCACTGGATAAAACCATGCAGTAATATCTCAACAACAAGAGACCTATACTCAGGTTCAGTTCTCTCTCTCTCTCTCTCTGTCTCAGAGAGGAATATGTCTTTACATGTTTTTCACTGAGCTGTCGGCAGAGGTCAATTATTACTGTCTCAGACCGGCAAAGAGCTGGCTCTCAGCAGTAGTGACAGCTCACACACACACAAACACTCCACCTCTCGCACGCATACTCTAACAGGGCACAGTCATGTTTTTCACTGAGCTGTCGGCAGAGGTCAGTCAGTCTGTTTTCTATTGGTCCTACTAAGCCCAGGCAGCTCAGTCATTAGTCATGTGACCGGCAAACCCAGTCAGTCAGCTATTGGCTCTCAGCAGTCAGCACAGTAAGCCCAGGCAGCAGTCACAGTCTGTTTTCTATTGGTCCTATCCTAACAGGCAGCAGTCAGTCTGTTTTCTATTGGTCCTATCCTAAGCCCAGGCAGCAGTCAGTCAGTCTGTTTTCTATTGGTCCTATCCTAAGCCCAGGCAGCAGTCAGTCAGTCTGTTTTCTATTGGTCCTATCCTAAGCCCAGGCAGCAGTCAGTCAGTCTGTTTTCTATTGGTCTATTGGTCCTATATCCTAAGCCCAGGCAGCAGTCAGTCAGTCTGTTTTCTATTGGTCCTATCCTAAGCCCAGGCAGCAGTCAGTCAGTCTGTCCTATTAAGCCCAGGCAGCAGTCAGTCAGTCTGTTTTCTATTGGTCCTATAAGCCCAGGAGCAGTCAGTCAAGAAACAGTCAGTCACACTACTAAGCCCAGGCAAATCAGTCTGAGTAAGCCCAGGCAGCAAGACTAAAAAAAAACTACACACAGAGGTCCAAAAACACACTATACTGTTTTTTTTCTTTCATCTACTCTCCTCAAACATCCCTCTACATCCCTCACTTTGCAATATGACACTTTGTTGTACCATGCAGGCTCCAGTGTGTTTGTGTGTGTGTGTGTGTTTGTGTGTTTGTGTGTGTGTGAGAGAGAGAGAGAGCGAGAGAGCGAGAGCGAGAGAGAGAGAGAGAGAGAGAGAGGTAGATAGAAAGGTGCAATGCATTTTGGGACGTGAGTGGGCGACTCAACAGGCCTAGCTGAGAGACATGGCAGGCGAGGCCTACTTCCCCTCCTTTCACCACCCGCCACTGGATTATCACATTAATGGCAGGATTCCCCTGCCATACATGGTAACAAGTTTCTCCCTATGAACAGACACGGAGGCACAGACAAATCTAACACAAAGGTTGAGGTTGCCTTAGAAATCCGATTATTATCTGTCTGCCCAAGGCTCCTCATCTTTGATGCGCTTTCATCTTTTATCCGAGGTGGTGGGCGAGAGAGGTGAAGGGAGGGGACTGCGCGAACAAGTGGCCGGACATTTTCATATTTTCAGTCTACTATGTGCTTTTTAAACTTCAGCTCCACAAGAATACATCTGACATTTACCGACAGTCCTCACCCCATCACCTCTTGTTTATTAGGGAACAGGGAGTCCTTCCAAGCAAACCATGGGACTGTCTGCACGAGAGACATACAGCTTATCCAGGGAAATGAACAAGAGAGACAGAGGGGGAGGAAGGAGGGTGGGGAAGGTTGAAGCCTGCTCTCAGATCTGTTTGTTTTGTATAGCAGAGTCTAAATGACCTATAGGACTTGGCTATAAACTGATCTGGGATCAGGCTAGCACCAAGTCAAATAGACCTATAGGAATTGGCTATTAACTGAAGAGGACTGGCCATGCCTCAGAGCCTGGTTCCTCTCTAGGTTTCTTCCTAGGTTCCTTACTTTCTAGAGAGTTTTTCCTAGCCACCATGCTTCTACATCTCCATTGCTTGCTGTTCAGGATTTTGGCTGGGTTTCTTTATAAGCACTTTGTGTCATCTGCGGATGTAAAAAGGGCTTTATAAATAAATGTGATTGATTGATCTGGGATCAGGCTAGCACTGAGTCAAATAGACCTATAGGAATTGGTTATGAACTGATCTGGGACCAGGCTATATAGCACAGTGTTGTCTGTCATCTTACCTGTGTTTCTCCAGCTCGTTGTGTGACGATCTGAAAGGGCAAATAAACAGAGACATGGATGAGTGCCTTAGGAAGTAACACTGTAGTAACACTGTAGTAACACTCTGTAGTTACTCTGTAGTTACTCTGTAGTAACACTGTAGTTACACTCTGTAGTAACACTGTAGTTACACTCTGTAGTTACACTCTGTAGTAACACTCTGTAGTAACACTCTGTAGTAACACTCTGTAGTTACTCTGTAGTAACACTCTGTAGTAACACTGTAGTAACACTCTGTAGTTACTCTGTAGTTACTCTGTAGTAACACTCTGTAATAACTCTGTAGTTACTCTGTAGTAACACTCTGTAGTAACACTCTGTAGTAACACTCTGTAGTAACACTCTGTAGTAACACTCTGTAGTTAGTCTGTAGTTACTCTGTAACACTCTGTACTCTGTAGTAACACTCTGTAGTAACACTCTGTAGTAACACTCTGTAGTAACTCTGTAGGTACTCTGTAGTAACACTCTGTAGTTACTCTGTAGTAACACTCTGTAATTACTCTGTAGTTACTCTGTAGTAACACTCTGTAGTAACACTCTGGACACTGTCATTAATACACACCGTCTCATGACCAGGGTGCAGGATGGGAATGCGCACTTGGGTTGTGTTCATTTGGGAAAACGCTTGAAAACTTTTTTTCAATGGGATATGAAAACGAGTGCTTCTGAGGGAGAGTTTTCCAGTTTCAGTATGTTTTCTTCCGTTTTGGTACATAATGAACATGACCCATGGTGAAGGTCAGGAGACAGACAGAGAGAGAACGTCTTGATATTAGGATGGACAGATGAAATGGAGACGTAAAGGGTAGAAGAAGTGTGTGACCTACATAACACGCGGTATAAAGAGGATGTTGGTCGGCCCAAGCCCTTTCCCAGTTGTCCTTCCTCTGCTGTTATATGGGTGGCTCTGCAGCTTTCAACACGTAGGATACGTTCCACTGTTACTTACATACTCTACTTCAATTGCAGGCCACACGCATTGCTTCATTCTAAGTAGCATGCTAGTGTGGATATTGCAACAGGGCCATAGAGTCCTTGATTGTCTAAAAGGTCTTATAAGCTAAACAATCTACAGACCCGTGGGAATTTCATGTTTATTTCTGCATGTTCATCTAGTATTTGTTGGAAATAACACGCAGCGTCTCTGAAGGCCTAATCAGGCTTGGAGAGATTCAAGAGGCTGATGCTTGGAAAATGTGTGTGTGTGTGAGAGAGAGAGAAAGAGAAAGAGAAGAGAGGAGAGGGGAGAGAGGAGAGGGGAGAGGGGAGAGCGAGAGCGAGAGAGGGGAGAGGGGAGAGCGAGAGCGAGAGAGAGATTCCCTCTTTGTGGTCTGACTGCAACTCAGCTCCTCAAAGTGCTCTTAGACTAAACCGCCAGGCAGGGCCAGGAGGGCCAGGAGGGCCAGTCAGGTAAAAACAGCCGCTCACACAAACACCGCAAGGATGCAAAAATAGATGGGAGAGCTGTAGTACTCTTGTGTAACAAATGGTGAAACAAATTTCCCGGTATTAGATAAGGCATACAGCCATGCATTTATTTTACATAAGCTGGAAGGTTAACAACCTCTTGTCGCAGTGCATTCTGGGACAATGCAATGGAAATTCAGAAAGAAGGCTAAATACTAAGAAGAAGAAGAAGGCCTTCGCTCGCTCCCCTTTCCCCCACACCTCCATTTCTGTTTATCTATATATATATATATATATATATATTTATTTTTTTTGTACAAAGCTCTGCATTCGTCATCGTGTGGAAAACTAAATCCTCTTCCCTCGATGTGTGTGTGTATGAAATCTGTCAGAGAGCTCTCAACACACACACACACACACACACACACACACACACACACACACACACACACACACACTAGACTGGACAGCAGTATGTGTATGTCAACAGTCCTACACTGTAAAGGGGTTACTGTAAATTTCACAGTAGCTTACGGGCAGCTCGGTGGCAACTTAAGTCAAATTCTGTCTTTCATATTACAGTGCACCTACAGTAATTTAAATGTGGTATCAAAGCAAGTACTGTGTAATGACACACGCCTTAAAATATGTTAATGACCCAGAAACAACAACATCATACCATATATTTTTGGGCAGATGCACCGGATAGGTGCAGTGATATATGTTGTTTCACAGAGTCAGCCATAGTAGTACGGTGCACGTGGAGCAAATGAGGGTTAAGTGCCTTACTCAAGGGCACATCCACATATTTTCCCCCTTTTCAGCTCGGATATTAAAACGACCTTTCTGTCACTGGCCCAATGCTCTAACCACTAGGCTACCTGCCACCCACGAGTGGTCAAAAGGTTTTACAGTGCCATTCCAAATACAGCAATTACTTCCCGCCCACAATATTTTCCCACAATGCACCATCACGTACAGTATGCTACAGTAAAATGTTAAAAAGTATTTTCCTGTTGATGATACCCCAAATTACCGTATAATTTACAGTTTTCTTTTTCCATTACAGTGTCGACACTGCAGCATACTATTTCAGGCCAGGGAGCTTGGAAGGCTACTAGGACGACCCGCCAATGGAAATGAATGAGAGCACTGGAGTTCATCTTTATAAACAAACCCCTTGGTTCTTGTCCCAATAATACCCTGAAACTACCATCTAGGATGCCAAGGAAATAACAAGCCAAGACACGAACACAAAGACCCCTGCCGTGGAGTCCTCCACTCTTCTCAGCCAATCCCTCTTAAGTGCCCTTGTACTGTCGACTTCAGCCGTGGTTCCCACAGATGTGCAGGGATGGGAGCGGGAAGATGACCTGAATCTGCGTAGGCCCCACTGCCCCACAGCGCACTGCATGAGACGATTGAGCTGATGCTAGCCTATCCTGTGTGCGCCGTCACCCATCGTCATAGTATCCAGGGTGGTGTTCACTAGGACACACAACCGAAAACGCTTGAAAAACATTTTTGCAATGAACAACTTGCCTTTTTGACTGGACAAGTCCAGGTAGTCTCTCCTGGTTTTAGTCAGTTTTCTTCCGTTTTGTGCCTAATGATGATACCCATCTGCACGTATGTGTGCTGCCCCTAGGCCTCTCACTGGCCATGCTCAGTGGAAGGGGGAGGGGCTCAGCCTACAGACACTGCTGACAAGCCCTTTTCACCATCCGACGCCAGGGGAGAGGAAATGCTTTATCTCCTGTATAAGGAAGTAGTCCTATTCAAATTTGAAACATGTGCAAATTGGGGACAGGCAAAGCACGAGGCGACACTCCATGGTTTCCTTAAGCGAGGCACGGGTGAAAGAGGCCCAAAGAGGCCCGGCAGGGAGGCACAGTCCAACACCATACTTGCCTCATACAACAACAACAAACACATGACTTTGAATGTCATATAAACTGTCAGTATAAGATTGACAAATCATCACTAGAGCCGGGACAGGTCTGGTGTGTAAATAAGGCCGACATCAGCCGCCATTTTGGGGATGGATGAAAACAGTCGCTTGGTTATAAGTGCATATTATATGAAGGCCTGGGATGTGCTCGTTTGGTAGCAATGCAGTGAAAATAAAATGAGGAGCTGTATGCATCCGTTTGTTGTTTTTGAGGACGCACATGTTCAAGGATGTAATCTTATAATTGTGTGCATGTACGCCCATGTGGCCGTTGCATTTAGTGTTTGTGTCCCGATTTAACCTCGGTCTTCAAAGTAAACAGGGAAACTCACCCGAACGATCTCCTTTCTATGACACCGATTTGCCTCTGTCTCGTGTCGTGCAAAGGGCATAACATTGCACTGCAATTAATACATTCAATCTAAAAAGGTACGGAGGGCTGCTAAATAAAATGATGGAAACCATGTTTCCATGTGTCAACTAACTTCCACTGATTTGAATGCAGAAATGGGGTTGTACTGACGACTAGCTGTAGTCTGCAGAGCAATGAACTGCTACCAGGAAGAACAGCTGTAGTCTGCAGAGCAATGAACTGCTACCAGAAAGAATAGCTGTAGTCTGCAGAGCAATGAACTGCTACCAGAAAGAATAATGCAGAGCAATGAACTGGTACCAGGAAGAATAGCTGCAGAGCAATGAACTGCTACCAGAAAGAATAGCTGTAGTCTGCAGAGCAATGAACTGGTACCAGAAAGAATAGCTGTAGTCTGCAGAGCGTTGAACTGGTACCAGAAAGAATAGCTGTAGTGTGCAGAGCAATGAACTGCAGAAAGAATAGCTGTAGTGTGCAGAGCAATGAACTGGTACCAGAAAGAATAGCTGTAGTGTGCAGAGCAATGAACTGGTACCAGAAAGAAATAGCTGTAGTCAGAAAGAATGCAGAGCAATGAACTGGTACCAGAAAGAATAGCTGTAGTGTGCAGAGCAATGAACTGGTACCAGAAAGAATAGCTGTAGTCTGCAGAGCAATGAACTGGTACCAGAAAGAATAGCTGTAGTGTGCAGAGCAATGAACTGGTACCAGAAAGAATAGCTGTAGTGTGCAGAGCAATGAACTGGTACCAGAAAGAATAGCTGTAGTGTGCAGAGCAATGAACTGGTACCAGAAAGAATAGCTGTAGTGTGCAGAGTCTGCTACCAGAAAGAATAGCTGTAGTTGAACTGGTACCAGAAAGAATAGCTGTAGTGTGCAGAGCAATGAACTGGTACCAGAAAGAATAGCTGTAGTGTGCAGAGCAATGAACTGGTACCAGAAAGAATAGCTGTAGTCTGCAGAGCAATGAACTGGTACCAGAAAGAATAGCTGTAGTGTGCAGAGCAATGAACTGGTACCAGAAAGAATAGTTGTAGTCTGCAGAGCAATGAACTGGTACCAGAAAGGGGAGAGAAACTCAGGCTGCAGCCAGACCAGCTGTAAACTGAGCCCTCCGCCCAGGCAGGGGCAGGGTCTGCTAAGGCTGTGTCTGTGGGGCACTGTGTTATGTGGACATCTGTGTGAGCTAAGTTGAGTTGGCCACCACACCCACCTGAGTGTGCCACATCCCCACTGTTTTGCTCCAAGAAAACACACTGTGACTGCACCACAAGACTTGACAATATAGGCCACTGACAGATCCTATATATCTCCCACAACATATGATTTATAAAATGAGCCTCTTTGGTGAGGGCGGGTCATATGACGTCTCATATGTTGATGGAGGAAATTAAAATAACTTGCTGAACTTACGAAGAAAAAATGAATTATCAAAGCGTGAGACTGCTTCTAAAAAAAGTTTTGAAGGCACTGCGCAGGACCTATCATATGATATGCTAACCAGCCAATAAAAAACTAGAATGGCCGGTAAATTTAGCGCAGTAACAACAACAAACATTTCTTAAAAGTGGTGTAATCTTTTTTTGCAATTGCCACATTGTTAAATGTTCCTGAAACACAGCCGCACAAAGCAGCCTCAGCACGACAGCAGAATCGATACATTTAACATAATTGTTCTGTTATCTATGTCAGAACGCCGTGTACTGTTACCGAGATGACGACGCGCGCTCGGTGTCATATGGGTCATGGGAGGGAGTGACATAACACAAGTTCCAAAACGTTGCAAATGCAGCAGAAGTGTGCATGTTCAAATCAATGCGTGAATGCATTGGGGGAAAGGGTGAATGTCAGAATGAAGCATGGGTGTTGAAAAAGAAAGTGAGCTTCAAAAGTGATGCTGTACGCGTGGCAGTGTTTATACGACATCTAAACAGTGAAAATAAAAATGGCGTTTGTATGAATGACGAATAAACACAAACAGATCGATGGAAATATTGCTATATCGTTAGAAAAAGGTGTATATTTACCTATTGTTCTGAGTTTTTCTTGAAATTGGTGAAGCTTTCGTTTTCTTTCGGGAAAAGTCGCTATTGTACGGTAAAACAGACGCGTAACCATGTTCTGCTTCTATTGACAAAGTAAACAAAAACAACAGGGTTAATTTCTACACATGTAGGCTAATAAATTAAACGTAACAAGGGATATAAACTGGCGATCACATAATAGAACTGTCAATGCCATATATGACGTAGCCTAAGCCAAACATGTTATTTGATAAAAGTGGTTATGGTTACGTAGATAAACTCGTTGACAATGCTGGAGCAAAGCACAAGATTCAGGACAATCTAATATTGAGTTTATCTACATAACCATTTATAATAAACATGATATACATAATGTATCTTGATAAGAAACTGTATCTTGAACTTGTCCCTAACCAATTTTAAACAAGGCTATAGCCATCAGATAAAACAGGTTATAAGCATTGACTGATCATACTAATGCAAAACTACACATGCACATAGGTTATATCTCAAGACTTGTCCTAACGTGTTGACTAGTTTGTTAATATGCAAGTTATATCTAGGTCGGTCGGTCTGCAATAACATCACCGCACCAGCACAGTATGTTCATTGCTCATAAAGTGACATCATAGCTGCGCTATGGCAGTGCACGTCCACAACTTCACATAAGATAGAATAGAGACCGTTTTAATTTTCCTAACATTAAATACGGTCATTAACCCAGTCAAAGCCATCTGACATTCTGTCAGGGAAATACCTCTGTCTCTTCTTTCCAAGTATTCTGCAGCCTCCAGGAGAATTAAAAGAGAATTAAGTTCCATCTTGTTGACTTGTATAAAAATATAAAATAATATCTATATACACAAATGTACAGCTAATGTAAAAAAAAAATATGAGACAAAAATGAAATAAAAACTAAAACTGTGTTAGGTCGATATGAACGTCTATGTTCAGTTCTGAGTCTTTGGGACTCCCAGCCAGATTCATATCAACTGCACCTAACTAAAAACCTGCGAAGTAAAGGACGGCTGTTCTGGCCAATTAGAAAATAATAACATCCACATAGGCGGGCCCTGAATACGTGCCTTGCCCAATAGGGAAGCTCAGTGACGGGTTTACCAGGAGCATGTTGATACATTGCGAATTGCCTTGTGATTGGCTTGACAGTGATAGTAACAAGGTAGAAGCTATACCCTAGCAACAACGCGTGTGACCCAGCCCCGTAATCGTTCATTGGTCTGATATCTAGATAACTGGCTGTTGATTGGCAGAGGGTACTTTTGGGCGTGTCTTTTTCCTTCCTCTTGAACATTGAACTTGGCTGTTGTCTGGGTTGCCAGTGTGGTTTGCTCTTCGTCAAAAAGTCTATCTTGAATCGTGTAGGAAGTCACGTTGATGTTTGTTGAGCCAACTGCTTCAATTAGACAACTTATTTCAGAAAAGTTTCAGCTCCGGTGTAGAATAGAGGAATGTTGTCATGACATTGTCTAAAAAAAACATGCTACTTTCACTTTAATAAAATATGATACTTTCACTTTTAAAATGGTATACTTACACTTTAAAGTGTATTATCGTGCCAAAAATTCCAGCAGTTACATATGATTCAAATAAAAGAAAACATCTTGAAGGATTTTTAAAAATAGCATTTGGCAACCACAGGATGCTGTTGGAGAGAGAGAGAGAGAGAGAGGAGAGAGAGAGCAAGAGGGAGAGAGAGAGGGGAGAGAGAGAGAGGGACCAAGAGAGAGAGAGAGAGAGAGACCGAGAGAGAGAGAGACCGAGAGAGACAGAGAGAGACAGAGAGAGAGAGAGGGAGAGAGAGAGAGCAAGAGAGAGAGAGAGAGAGAGAGCAAGAGAGAGAGAGGGAGAGAGAGAGAGAGAGAGAGAGAGAGAGAGAGAGAGAGAGAGAGAGGGACCAAGAGAGAGAGAGAGAGCAAGAGAGAGAGAGGAGAGAGAGAGAGAGAGAGAGAGAGAGAGAGAGAGAGAGAGAGAGCAAGAGAGAGAGAGAGAGAGGGAGAGGGAGAGAGAGAGAGAGAGAGAGAGAGAGGGGGGGAGAGAGAGAGAGAGAGAGAGAGAGGGAGAGAGGGAGGTTTAGGATTATTATGAAATGCAAAGACTTGTGTATGTCATTATCTTTTTGAAAGATACATGTTGATAAAATGAACCATTTTAGAATGAGATAGATGACCATTATTAAGAACAATGTATTGCAAAGCCTTCTTCAGGAGAGAGCCTGCATGCCACAGTGCCGCGGGTATTCACCAAGCTGTCTGCACATTTCCATGGCTAATTTTCCCAGTATTCTCTCAACTGCAGCATTTTATGGAAATAGCCCTCAATGTCAGTCAGTGAGTGTCAAAATGACTCTCCAGGTGACATTTCTCAGTGTTTGCCTTTAAGTGTCATGAAGGGTAGATCAACAGAAAATGTACGTTGGTGGTGGTTGTGTGGATATTGTAGAAGAAAGATATTGAACAAGAATTTGGGTAAATATAATTTGGCTAAATGTCATTATATAATTCTGTTGTGGACACAATATTTAATATTTTTTTATGGTAGTGCGCATTTTTCTCCAAAATGGTGCAAAGCAAGACATTAAAATAAAAATACACAACAAGCCCATAGCTTCCTCTCCACATTGCCGTAGTCTGTTATGGTGATGAGGTCACACTCTCCGCAGGGTCACAGGGTGTGGGCCTAGCTGTGCTGCTGTCCCTCAAGGCAACAACACACTGCTATGCTGTTACCATCATAGAACCAGGCCATACTGTTAAACAAAGCTTACCTCACTGTTACTATAAACCTTTTACAGTAATTGGTTATAAAGTGATATTTATGATTATTACCAGGCTATATCACATACCAATCTCGTTATGTCAGTAAAACATTGCCCTGTGTGTTCTAATAGTAATCTTGTAAACTTTTATTCTGTTTTATTGTAATTGCACTTAATTATTTTACAGCTCACTAGCCTTATGATAGGCAATATGTCAGTCTGTCTTCAGATGACTGTAAAACATGGCCCAGTTGGCCTTGCCTGGTTAGACAAGACTGAATGCTCCACTCACTGGTGACAGGGTGGTTTTGGCTCAGGGTGGTTTTACCAGGCTTCAGCTGGCAACCAAAGTCAACCAACCTCACCCACACTTACTATAAGACCACACAAAAGGAACACTCACCCGAGATAACGAAGTGGCAGAGACATTATTACGTGACAACATTATCAACGAGGATAAATGTAAAGTTAAGCAATCAGCGTTATAAACTTGATCTAAAAGCTCACCAAAATGCTCAGTCTTTAGGTGTAGCCGGGCGGTGTACTGAGGAAGAGAAAGTAATATAGGGTCTCAGGAAGATAGTGCCAAAAACCAAGATGATGACAGTTTTTGCCAGATGCTTGTAGTGGCCAAGAAAGCATTGGCTGTGTTTGAAACATCAGAGAAATGTCTGCATACGCAATCACTCCATGCGTAGGCTGACTCTCTCTGTGTACAGTTCATGTCAACAGACGGGAGAGACTGGACTGATGCAACATGTAGGGATCAACACAAACTAGTTTAGTGATCATTTTTGAGCTACAGGACTGTTTGTCAGGATTTTGAATTATTCCCCAGATGTGCTATGGTTGGGTGTGTGTGTGTGATTGTGTGTGTGTGTGTGTTTCAGTATCTAATGACATTGATGGTTTAAGTGAATATTGAGAATATCACTGAATACCACTCTTTACCAAACAGATCAAAGACAATATAGAAACCATATAAATGAATCACCTTGAGTTGCCACAGAATCCAGGGGACTTAATACCGAGAACAGTGGTCCCTAGTGGCCTACCCTTTGTTCAGCTGAATTCATATGCATGCCTTTCTTTATTGTTTCCTGATACTTTTTTGTTTGTTGCCGTACACTTCTGCCTCTGTGAATGTTTCCACCGCTATTATTAGCAAGCCAATTCTCCATTGTTCCTGTGTGTGTGTGTGTGTTAATGAAACGATTTATTATATATGTTCATATTTCAATTGATATATTATAGGCCTATATAAACACTGGTAGGTTGGTGTGTGTTAACCCAAAGGCAGGTGGTGTTTTCTGTGTGTGCTGTTTCCTGTTCAGCCACGACTGTGTGGCTCTGCACCACACCAACTCCCTCATCAAGTTTGCTGATGACACCACGGTTGTAGGCCTGATAACCAACAGCGACAAGTCAGCCTTTAGGAAGGAGATAAGTGAACTGGCATTTGTGGTGTCATGACAACAACCTCTTCCTCAACGTCAGCAAGACAAACACGTTGATTGTTGACTTCAGGAAGCAGAGTAGTGAACATGCCCGATCCACATCCGGGACTGCAGTAGAGAGTCACGAGTTTTAAGTTCCTCGGCGTCCACATCACCGAGAACTTGTCCTGGACCAACAACACCACTCTTGTCAAGAAGGCACTAACAGCATCTCTACTTCCTAAAGTGTCTGAAGAAATTCTGCATGTTGCTCCGGGTCTCTCCACATACTACTGCTGCACCATCGAGAGCAGCCTGGCCGGTTGCAACACGGCCTGGTGCGGGGAATTGCTCCATCCCGACTGCAAGTCCCTCCCAGCGGGTGGTGAAGACGCCTAGTACATCCCTGGGACCACGCTCTCACCCATCCAGGACATCTACTCAAAATGGTGCCTGAGGAAGGCCAGCATCATCAAGGACCCCACACACCCCAGCCACAAGCTGTTCTCTCCCCTACCTTCGGGTACATGGTATTGGAGTATAAGGTCTGATACCAACAGGCTCAGAGACAGTTTCTATCTACAAGTTTCAGTCTGCCGAACACCTGCTCTGATTCTCCTCACGTTAGACACACCCACACAGACACACACACACACACAGACACACACACACACACACACGCACGCACGCACGCACGCGCACGCGCGCACACACACACACACACACACACACACACACACACACACACACACACACACACACACACACACACACACACACACACACACACACACACACACACACACACACACACACACACAGTATACATTCATGTTACACACCATCACAACTGCTGCTACCAGACTCTTATTATACTGCTCAGTTTATACCCTGGCCCCCATCCCCAATACACTTGTAAATATTGGACAATTAATTGTGCCTTCCTGTTTTATACTTCTGCTAAAATGTTTCTTCTATTCTACTGAGCCATTTACTTTATATTCTTATCTGTTGTTATTTCTTATTGTTGTTGCTTTGTCGACTAGGAACCTGAAAGTAATACAACTTGAAACTTGAAACTAAGACGAGTCTCATTTATGATGCAGTGTGATATTTGAGTTGATAATGTCACTCCCAACTGTCTCCACCCACTCATAGTTTCAATACCACATACTGCAGTTGGTTCCGTCATTGCAGATGGTAGTAGTAATAACCGGAACACACGTATAGTAGCCTGGTCCAGATCTGTTTGTGCTGTGTAGCCAACTCCTATGGTCATTGCCATGCCAAGCAATTTGTACAGCACAAGCTGATATGGGACCAGGCTGAGTCTGTTTCACAACTGACAACTGTACAACTGCATTTCCAGGCAGGCCGGCCCTAAAAACCTTCTATTACGTCCACACTTCCTCAGTTCTGACGATCATCACATCCTCGTTAGGCCGATTGATGTGGAAATTATAGATTTATGCAATGGGTGCACTTTTAAAATCATTGTAGGCGGTCCCACGATGCAGTACTGACTTCACTGACTGAGCTGCTGCTCCACTGAACTGAGCTGATCTCTGTAGGTGTGCGTCCTTTATGAGTGACAGAGATTACGAAGGCTTGACTGCTTGGAGTTCAGGTGAAATTATTGGCCTCTTCAAGCCCTATTGATTGAACCCAGTATTTTCAAAAATACATGTGATAAGCGTATTATACATGGCCTCAATCATAGATACATAGAGCGGTTTAAGTGATAACAGGACTTTGCAATGAAGCCCTTTATTTAATTGCCAAGGAAGTTAAAGTGCTTTGAAGAACCAATGCCCTGGGTTCTTTAAACTGTAGCTGTATAAATATTCAGTCTTTGGCCGCTAGCACTAACACTAGTTAGCACTGGCTCTAGAGCGACCTCTCCTTCATACTGGATGCAGAGATACAGTGGTTGCGAGCTTATGCTGAGATACAATATCCACAAGTTCATCAGACTCTGGGAAGGAGATGAAGGGCTTCAATGCCAAAATCCGAACTTTCACTTCAAAAGTCATGATTTGAGAAAAGCTAAATAGGTTATACCTTTTGTCATGGCAATGGTGCAATGAGGTATGATGCTACATACATAGTCCTGTGCATCCCAAATGGCACCCGATTCCCTATTTAGTGCACTACTTTTAGCCAGAGCCCTATGGGTAGCCCTATGGGATCTGGTCAAGTAAGCGCACTACAGAGGTAATAATGCTGCCATTTGACGCATCTAAGGAATCAGACTGCAATATTAACTTGCTGAGTAAGCTACAGTAACATCTGGTTCTGTAAAGTGCCTATCCAGCTGTATTCTGTACTGTGGATATCAGTGTTAATTGTCTGTTACATTTTGATTTAAGTTTGCGATGGTGACCCCACACAAGAGCATGTGTCAAGAACATGATTTCTAGAGTTAGTTCAAAGAATTACCGCGATCAACACCAAATACAGCCGTTATTGATATAGCCTGTGTCACGACTCCTACCGAAGGTGGCTCCCTTCCCGTTCAGGTATGGCTCGGCGGTCGTCGTCGCCAGCCCTACTAGCTGCCACTGATTCTTTCCTCCCCCTCCTTGTCTGTTTATTGGTTACACCTGTTATGCATTGTGGTGATTAAGTTGGGCTTTATTAGTCAGCCGGCCCCGCCTGTTTCTTTGTGCGGGATTGTTTGTGTAACATGTGTGCATGTTTGAGTCGAACGTGTTTGTTCCTGTTCATGGTTTTTGCTGGACTATTTAATCCCAGTCAATTTGGGCATCATGTTTCTGGCATGAAGGACCCTATGTTTCGTGGGGTGGCTTATGTTGCGTTTGTGCATTAAGAGCACTACCCTGAACTCTCTGTTTTCCTGCGCCTGACTCCGTAACCCACGACACCCAGATCGTTACAGCCTGCTGAGACTAAAGTTAGTTTTTCTGTATTGTGGCCAATCTGACTAAGGCCTACAGTACATACAGCTGAATATAATGTGCTTCAAATATGTGTTTGAGGCAACCTTGTATAACATTGTGTGTAATGCTACCATTGTGGTGATACATTTAGCCAGGAAAAAGTGTTTTTATTCTTCGTTATGAGATTTGTCTGGATGAACCATGCTCTGACATATCAGTTAATCGTACAGAAATAGTACCTCCACTTTATCTTGAAATATTATCTCCCTTTGCCATAACCAGCCATCATGCCTCAGCCTCAGCCCCAGCCTCAGCCCCAGCCTCAGTCAGACCTCATGCAAAGCACCATGGGCCATCACCATCAGTGACTGGAACCAGAGCAGTGAACCAGAACACACTGTCTCTCCTGAGAGAGAATATCAACAACACAACACAGGGAAATGGTTGTTTGGATTGAGATAAATTCCACTATGTTTGTGTTTATTTTATGTTGCATTGTACAGGTTATGAAAATGGGCCTGTGTTTTTTTGTGACTTTCCACTTGTGTCCACCTATACTATAATACTATCTAGGCCTGCATTTTCCTATGTGTATAAGTAGATATGTAATATCTTTGTGCAAATGTGGATCCTAGGTTGACACTTAGCTTTTGTTTCCAAATAGCACAGCTTCTGCTTTCGCCGTGCAGCCTGGCTATAACGTAACTGTTGGCTCTATCTGAGGAGAGGCTGCTACAGCATTAGCACTTCTAATCTCCTCCGGATGTTTCCCTCTCCTCTTGATTACTAGTATTGCTGTGGAAGGATCATTTGTTTTGGGGATCGATTTTTATGGATAGCACATCAATCTTCTAGGCAACTAAACCAGCGAGCTCCTCCAAGAGAAATCGCGTGTGTGTGTGTGTGTGTGTGTGTGTGTGTGTGTGTGTGTGTGTGTGTGTGTGTGTGTGTGTGTGTGTGTGTGTGTGTGTGTGTGTGTGTGAGAGCACAGTATCAGCGAAACCAAGGCTTAATTTGTTTTGTTTTTATGAGTCACGGGAGGAAGGTGAAAACCCATTTGCTTTTATAATTAGCTGTCATTCATCACCATTTTTATGGTTTTTATCCATTGTCATAAAAGCATAAAAACACCATGTGAAGTTGCATCGAATTAAACCACAAAAATGCTCCTTAAACATTCATCCTTTCAGCCGTTGTTTGAGAGGGTTACGTAAAAACCAAAACAAATTGATTGTAAAAGGGGCAATGTGTGATTGCTGCATCCATTTTAAGACTTCTAAATGATTAATACATGCACATTGATTCATGAAGAATCTAAATTATAAATGCCTCACGAGCTTAGTTCAACTGTCATTTCGCTATACCCGCAACAACATCATGGGATTTCGCTATACCATGTGTGTATGGGACCAATAACATCTGCTACATGTGTGAATGGGACCAATAACATCTACTACATGTGTGTATGGGACCAATAACATCTGCTACACATGTGTATAACATCTGCTACACATAACATCTGTACATGTGTGTATGGGACCAATAACATCTGCTACATATGTGTATGGGTGCTACATGGGACCAATAACATCTACTACATGTGTGAATGGGACCAATAACATCTGCTACATGTGTATGGGACATGTGTGAATGGGACCAATAGGCCAATAACATCATGTGTGTATGGGATATGTATCTAACACATGTGTGTGTATGGGACCAATAACATCTGCTACACGTGTATGGGACCAATAACCATCTGCTACATGTGTGTATAGGACCAATAACATCATATGTGTATGCAATACACATGTGTATGGGACCAATAACATCTGCTACATGACCAATAACATCTACTACATGTGAATGGGACCAATAACATCTGCTACACATGTGTATGGGACCAATAACATCTGCTACATGTGTGTATGGGCCCAATAACATCTGCTACCTTTGGATTAATATCTCTTTTACACATGTGTGAATGGGACCAATAACATCTGCTACACATGTGTATGGGACCAATAACATCTGCTACATCTACTACATGTGTATGGGACCAATAACATCTGCTACATATGTGTATGGGACCAATAACATCTACTACATGTGTATGGGACCAATAACATCTACTACATGTGTGAATGGGACCAATAACATCTGCTACACATGTGTATGGGACCAATAACATCTACTACATGTGTATGGGCCCAATAACATCTACTACATGTGTGTATGGGACCAATAACATCTATACATATGTGTATGGGACCAATAACATCTGCTACATGTGTGTATGGGACCAATAACATCTACTACATGTGTATGGGACCAATAGCATCTGCACTACATATGTGTATGGGACCAATAACATCTACTACATGTGTGTATAGGACCAATAACATCACCAACCATGTGTGAATGGGACCAATAACATCTGCTACACATGTATGGTTAACAGCATCTGCTACATGTGTGTATGGGACCAATAACATCTGCTACATATGTGTATGGACCAATAACATCTGCTACATATGTGTATAGGACCAATAACATCTACTACATGTGTGTATGGGACCAATAACATCTGCTACATTGTGTATGGGACCAATAACATTTCTA
This sequence comes from Oncorhynchus masou masou, assembly GCF_036934945.1. Lineage (NCBI taxonomy): Eukaryota > Metazoa > Chordata > Actinopteri > Salmoniformes > Salmonidae > Oncorhynchus > Oncorhynchus masou. The sequence goes on from NC_088231.1 coordinate 18,417,188, forward strand.
AGTCAGTGTATGGGATGACATCTGCACATATGGGACCAATAACATCTGCTACATGTGTGTGTATGGGACCAATAACATTGCACATGTGTGTATGGGACCAATAACATCTGCTACATGTGTGTATGGGACCAATAGCATCTGCTATGTGTATGGGACCAATAACATCTACTACATGTAATATGGGACCAATAAGATTTGATTTGACACGCCATTGTTTCCACAGACTTTTTTATTGTGTTTAATGACACTATTGTTTGACATGTTCATGTTCATGAGATTATGTTGGTCTTGCAACTCCTGCAATGGAGAGAACACTTCTTCTGCGTAAAGGGATAATCCTCTAATCAGGGCTACGCTCAGCACACAACTAACAACATTCTTTCATTGTGTGTGTGTGTGTGTGTGTGTGTGTGTGTGCTTGGAGCTATTTGAGGTTCTTGACACAAGGAGACCTCAGTCTCACTGCATTTACAGTGCGTGTTAGTTGCTCGTAAAGTGTTTTCTGCATTAAATGGGCTGCAGCGCTGGAGCCAAGCACAATCACTGGGCTGGAGAGGTGCCAGGATGCCAAGTCTGGGACAGAGAACCACGGTGGCTCCACTTTAGGGATTCGCTGTCTGTTTATTAGTCTAATATACAAGTGTAGCATTTCCCCAGTGGACTGTTGAACTTGATGCCCCTCCGGTGTGTTTACAGTAACACTGGGTTGTAGGGCTGCACAATATAGGTAAATAATATAATAGCGATTTAAAAAAATAAAATGAGTATTCTGATCCTATGGTTGGTGATGTTTGGCATGACAACTACTGAAAAAGCCAGGTACAGTACAAGTTGTTGGGACAGGGTAGGAACCAAAGTGTTGGTAAGAGATTGAATGTTACATTCATGGCGTTTAAAAAAATGCAGCTTCTCGTAATATGGATATTGCACATGTCAATATTGCAATTTCGATTAAAATTCAATTCATTTTGCAGCCTTACTGTGTAGTCTGAGTGACCCCTCTCGAACTTCTGCCTCATGAGTGCCAAGAAGTTGGCAAGACATCGCAAACAGATCTGGGATAATTCAATAGGGCTCCTTTTAGACAAGACGACTCCGCGGTGCTATCTAGAACGTAAAAGGGTTATTCAGCTGTGTCCATAGGATAACCCATTGAAGAACCCTTTTTGGTTATAGGTAGAACTCTTTTGGGTTCCCTTTTCACATAGGGGGTTGTACATGGAACCCAAAAGGGTTCGACCTGGAACAAAAAAGGGTTCTACCTGAAACCTAAAGGGTTCTACCGGAAACCTAAAGGGTTCTACCAGAAACCTAAAGGGTTCTCCTATGGGGACAGCCGAAGAACCCTTTAGGAAACCTTCTTTCCTGAGAGTGTAGACAATGTAGCTTTGTAGGAGTGTATGTTTACCCGTCTGACAACGGCAGGCCATTAGCTCTGTTGTGGTTGTACAGCACATTACAGAGAGCCTCACATTGCTCTGGACACGGTCAGTGAAGAATTGAAAGCAGCGATGAGAGATGAGGAAGGGTAGCAGCCTCGGAACGGTTTGTCTGTTGTTAACAGTTGATTGATGTTGTCGCCTCTCCTACTTCCTGTTTGCTGGATAGTACACACACACGCAACTGGGTCTGTGCCTTGGTCCGGCCCGCCACAGCAGTTAGGTTCTCCATGTAATGATCAGAATTATGTCTGCTACTCCAGCTGCTACCCTCCAGTGTATCTGTAAAAAGGGCAAGAGTCCACAGACACATTCTGCATTTTCCATAAACAGACTATGTATCAGATTATTGTTGGGGGCGGTTGTAAATTATTTTTTTACAGCACATATCAAGCCAGAGGCACACAAGCTTTGTGGATTTTTAAGTCGATTGCGATTCAAGCCTCTAAGACCATGATCATATAGCCCAGCAGTAAATCCCGTTATACAGCCAGATGGACTATCAGGGTTCTGTTTGTTCAACCCAGTGTACCATACAATATACTTTATTCACTTTGTGATGTCAGCATACAAATACACAAACACAACACACTATCATACACGCATTATGGAAAACACTAGAAAGTTAGTACACAAGTCACAAATATCTCTGTGGCCTACTGGCCGACCACGTACAGATGTAGGATCTTTAAAAGGAAGTGTAAAACGTATACTGTATTTGAGGTTCAAAAGGCTTCTGAAGTTTGTAATTTCCACTTTGAAATTTCAGACATGATTTACCCTTATGAAAAATGTATCAATACATACAAAAATGTCCATTAATTATAATCCGCATAATAATTCACAATTCCTGCTGCTGCAGGATTCTTTTCTGGCTCAATTTAAGATCCTGCATCTGTATTGGGCCTGTATTTGTCCTATGTCCCACTGTTCAGAGGTCACCATGTACTGGTATGAGAGTGTTCTAGTTGCTATTACAACAGCGGCCTCCTCATCCTGACTTGGAATAACAGTTAGATTGCTCTCTTGCCCTGATCTCATGCTCACTGGGCTAATTGCATCCCGTGACTGTGAGTGAGTGTGTGTATGTGTGTGAGTGTGTGTTGGGTGTGTGAGTGTGTGTTGGGTGTGTGTAGGTGTGTTGAGTGTGTGTGTTTGTGTTGGGTGTGTGTGTGTGTGTGTGTGTGTGTGTGTGTGTGTGTGTGTGTGTGGTGAGTGAGTGACTTCCAGATTTCCCCATGTGCTTCCGGAGGTCCCTGTCAGCCTTCTGTTCTCTCACAAGACAAACTACACACCTGCAGTTTCCCCATCCACTGTCTGTCTCTGTCTGTCTCTCTGTCGCCATGCAAAACACCCCCTTGATTGCATAGTTATACAATAACACAAACGCCCGATGTCGTCACCCCACCCTCCCCTCACTGCGGTTACAAGCGCTTCCTACACATCCTGTGTGCCATGACTGGTGATCTTCCCAAAAACGGACTTGTTGGTGTAACTAACTGGAAAGGAACCCTGGGAGGGTGCGGCGGAGTGTGTATCTGATGCACTAACAGGTAGTTGAAGAGGAAAGAAAGATCCCAGGCATCAGCTAATGGGAACTGAACTGAACAGGAGATTGCATGCAATAGCTGTGTTACTTCCACCCACATGAACAAACACCACAGAAACAGTTTGAAGTCTAGTGTGTTTTACTGTGTTTGTTTTATTTGTGATTAACATACAAAAATCTGGAATGCTTGTTTGTCTGTGTCTGTCTAAGCCCCTGAGGCTAATTTGCTAGACGTGTTTTGTTTGGATAAAATGTATGATTTCAGGACGGCTCTTGCTGTGGAGTCGGGAGCGTGTGTGACTCGTACTGAAAGTTCTCTCTGAGCCTGAGAATGTTGTGAGAATATCTGTGATGAGGCAGACCACCTTTGATGCCGCTCTGCTTTCAAACCTCTGAAGTCTGTGGGCTTATAGTTCTCTCTCTTTCAGCCCGAGACTGGTATCACGAAGATGACAAACAGGTCGGCCCACACACACACACACACACACACACACACACACACACACACACACACGCACGCACACACCCACGCACACACACACACACACACGCACACACACACACACACACACACACGCACGCACACACACAACTTGATGAGGCAGGGCTGTGATGTCAAGCTAATAACAGCCCTGACATATCTTCTCTCTCTGTGTCTGCGAGGGAGGCTGCAACACACTGATAAAAACACTGACATGACAGAGGCTGGGACATTACCATTGCTGTTGTGTGTGTATGCGTCTGTGTGTGAGTGTGTGTGTGTGTGTGTGTGTGTGAGTGTGAGTGAGTGTGTGTGAGAGTGACTATAGGATTATAAAGGCCTATTAGCTCAGTCAGGATTGGGGTGGCAGATGTGCAGACATCTTCATCTGTCCAGAGGTTTTCCATGTTAGCCATACACACCACCACAACAGATGTTCAAATATATAGTTCATGTAGTTTATGTATATCTCTGGGACTCTAGATATTCTGTACCTTGTACCCTTACGTGACAGATTGAGAATATTAGAAGACTGCTTGGTGTTTTTCTGCAACTTGACCTCAATGGGACTTTGAAATCAAGGTTAAATCAAAACGAATAAAAACTCAAGTGTCTCCTCCACCTCGAGTGTCCTGTTAGTTCCTGTGGCCCCTGGGGGCCCGGCTGACATCCTGCCTGCTGCAGTGTGTGGAACCTCTCCAGATCCAGGGGCATCTGGCTCTGCCCTCTACCTCTCCGCCTGGTCGCCCCCCCCTCTCCCACCTCTCCCATCTGTGTCCCCCTCTCCCCCTCCCCACACCCAGCACACTGCAGCCAAACCCACAGAGCCTGCGGCTGTTCACACCACAGAGGTAGAAGGGGAATTAGACCTACATGGGTAAACCCTGGCTGCCATAGAGTGACAGTGATACTTCAGTCTGCGTTCAGTTCCTGAGCCCCTGCTGCACCAGTAGCGGTACCAGTGGCAGCCTCTCCAGTGACGTACATGGACACCTTACAGAGACCAGGGAGGCTTCTGTTGAGATGGAGGCTAGCTGTGTCAGGTGCTGTTCCACCTGGCCCTCCTCCAGACCCCTGGGTGCCCGTTTCCTGGTTTGGCCACTGTGTGGTTGTGTGTGTGTGTGTGTGTGTGTTTGCGTACCCGTGTGTACCCGTGTGAATGTATATGTGTGCGTGTAACCGTGAGTGATTCAAGTAGCCCCAGCCCACCCCTCCACCATAACCAGGGACACATGACGACACCATGTTTCTGAAGCATATGTCCTCTGCTGACCTCCAGGACCTCCAGCGGTATTTAGGGATGCATGAGCGGACCGAGAGGGCTGACGCATGTTGTCCAGTTCTGCAGAGGGGACAGACACCAGATGTTTAACTAGTTCATTTAACTGAAGGCCCATGTAGAAACCTTGTAGAAACCATGTAGTAACCATGTAGAAACCTTGTAGAAACCATGTAGAAACCATGTAGAAACCTTGTAGAAACCTTGCAGAAACCATGTAGAAACCTTGTAGAAACCTTGTAGAAACCTTATGGCTGTTGTTGTAGCTCCTCTAAATCCACCCCAAAAAACAGTCAACCAAGAGGACTGGAGAATCTGAGATGTTGTCCTGCAGAGACATGACATTATTCAACAGAGGACTGGAGAATCTGAGATGTTGTCCTGCAGAGACATGACATTATTCAACAGAGGACTGGAGAATCTGAGATGTTGTCCTGCAGAGACATGACATTATTCAACAGAGGACTGGAGAATCTGAGATGTCCTGCAGAGACATGACATTATTCAACAGAGGACTGGGATGTATATTTAAGGTCTGACGGATGTTGTTCTATGTTCTGTATCCCCCTGTAAGGTTGGTGTATCTGGACCTTTCCTGCCTTCCCTGTCCTGTCCTGTCCTGTCCTGTCCTGTTGTGTCTGTGTGTGTGTGTGTGTGTGTGTGTGTGTGTGTGTGTGTCCTGTCATAGTGCCTGTGACGTCCCCTGTGCTTTGTGTTTAGGTCCGTAAAGTGTTATGTCCCATTCAGTTGTTTTGAGGCGCTGGCTAGACAGGACAGGAGGATACACATATAAAGACACACACACACACACACACACACACACACACACACGCACACGCACACGCACACGCACACACACACGCACACAGTTACAAACACCCATGTAAAGACACATTCACCCACACGTTATACAGCAAACCCATGCAGGGGTGGAGACACAAAGACCATCCACAGGGGGTGGGGGTATGGGTGTGGGAGGCGGGCGACTGGTGCCCCAGACTCAAATAAAACTGACAAAACCCGTGGCCATGGCAACTGCTGAAAACCTAAGCCAATTTATAGACCCAAACAGTGAGGTCTCTGACAACAAACATCCTCCTATAAATATGTAAACCAGGCCTATCCCGATGACTAGTGTGGGTGGGTGTGTGCAGTGGGGAGCAGAAGGGCAGCCTGGGGGGACCACCCACCATCATGGCTCTCCTCTGATCACAGATGAATGAACTGTTAGAGCCCGTGGCTCTCAGTCACCGGAATCAATACAAACACTCAGGCCTTAAAAAACAACGTTTTTACATATGTTGAGCCCGTATTCATAGAGTAGGGGTGCTGATCTAAGATCAGGTCCCCCTTGTCCATATAATCATATTCATTATGATCTGAAAGGCAAAACTGATCTAGATCAGAAATCCTGATATATTTTCTGACCCAATGTGGAGATGCTGTGATTTGCATACACACACCCCTTGTATATTAACCTGCCCCCTTCCATATACATACTAATGGATGTTCAGTGAATTAAGCAACAGATACACAGATGGCTTTCAGTTTTACGGTTTATGAATGTTATAGGTAAAACATGTGTGTGATTATGTGTGTAGGCCACGGACAGAATGTGCTGTGTGTGTGTGATTATGTGTGTAGGCCACGGACAGAATGTGCTGTGTGTGTGTGATTATGTGTGTAGGCCACGGACAGAATGTGCTGTGTGTGTGTGATTATGTGTGTAGGCCACGGACAGAATGTGCTGTGTGTGTGTGATTATGTGTGTAGGCCACGGACAGAATGTGCTGTGTGTGTGTGATTATGTGTGTAGGCCACGGACAGAATGTGCTGTGTGTGTGTGTGATTATGTGTGTAGGCCACGGACAGAATGTGCTGTGTGTGTGTGTGATTATGTGTGTAGGCCATGGACAGAATGTGCTGTGTGTGTGTGTGATTGTGTGTGTAGGCCACGGACAGAATGTGCTGTGTGTGTGTGTGATTATGTGTGTAGGCCATGGACAGAATGTGCTGTGTGTGTGTTTACCACCATCTGCCCGTGTTTTGTGCGTCAGGTGTGTGTGGTGTGTGTGTGGTGTGTGTCTGGTGTGTGTGTCGTGTGTGTCTGGTGTGTGTATGGTGTGTGTGTATGGTGTGTGTGGTGTGTGTGCATGGTGTGTGTGTGGTGTGTGTCTGGTGTGTGTATGGTGTGTGTGTATGGTGTAGTGTGCATGGTGTGTGTGTGTGTAGAATGTTTACGCCATTCGCCCTGCGTTACTCAAATGTCTGGCTGGACATTTTCATCAACTAGCTGCTAAGTCATCAAGGGGCCGTCCCAAATACCACACAACATCATTACTGGAATCCCTAGGGGGGCGCCCAGATGCACATGACGCGTGTGTGTTTGTGTGTCTGTCTGTGCATGCATATGTGTGTGTGTGTGTACTGTGTATGTGTGTGTGTATATGTGACTAATGTGTGTGTGTGTGTGTGTACTGTGTATGTGTGTGTGTGTACTGTGTATGTGTGTGTGTGTGTAATGTGCATGGTGTGGTGTGTGTATACGTGACTTATGTGTGACTGTGTGTGTGTGTGTGTGTGGACGTACGTGTGGACATACGTACTACTGAGTGTGTGTGTGTGTGGGATGCATACGTGTGGACATACGTGACTATGAGTGTGTGTGTGTGCATACGTGTGTGTGGGGGCACTATGGACTGTGTGTGTGTACTGTGTGGGGGCATACGTGACTGTGTGTGTGGGGTGTGTGGTGGGGGGGCATACGTGACTGTGTGTGTGTGTGTGTGTGCCTGTGTGTTTAAGCTGGACCATTTATAGTGTGGTATTTTCAACACACAGCTGCAAAGTACAGGAGGGCTTTAATGTTGGAAGTCTGGACTCTGATGAGCTGTCCGTCCACCCCTCCCCTTTTGTTTTCCACTGTTCCACTGTCTAGGAAACTCTTCTCACCTGATGCACCAGCTGAAACACTGAGACCACATTGTGACAACATGTCTGTCGTGGTCTCTTTGTGTTAATGTGATGCATTCATACGGTGCTCTGAATAGGATTCTGAGTGTTAAAGATACGAGGAAGTTGCTGAGCGTGTGTGTGTGCGACAGACAGCGTTTTTCTGTGCATGCTTGCTGAATCCTTACAGTTCTAGAAATGGGCCCCCTCTCCCCGTCTACCCCCTCCCCCTCTCTTACCCTATCTCCTTCTTCCCCTCTTTTCCACACACTCGCACTACCCCTCTTCCCCCTCCCGCCCTCTCTTACCCTACCTCCTTCTTCCCCTCTCTTCCACTCACTCACACTACCCCTCTTCTCCTCTCTCCCTCTTCCCGCTCTCCCTCTCTTCCCCTCTCTTCTCCTCTCTCCCCCACTCTCCCCCACTCTCCCTCTTCCCTCTCTTCCTCTCTCCCCTCTCTCTCCCTCTTCCCCGTTCCCCGTCTCCCCCTCTCCCCCTCTTCCCCTCCTGTCATTTTCCCCTCTCTCCCTCTTCCCCTCTCTTCCCCTCTCTCCTCTCTTCTCCTATTTTCCCCTCTCTCTCCTTCTTCTCCTATCTTCCCCTCTCTTCCCCTCTCTCCTTCTTCTCCTACTCTTCCCCTTTCTTCCCCTCTCTCCCTCTTCCACTCTTACTTCTTTCCTCTCTTCCCCTCTCTTCCCTCTCCTCCTTTCCTCCTCTCTCCCCTTCTTCCCTCTCTCTCTCTTCCCCTCTTCCCCTCTCTCCTCTTCCCCTCTCCTCCTTTTCTCCTCTCTCCCCCTCTTCCCCTCTCCTCCTTTTCTCCTCTCTCCCCCTCTTCCCCTCTCCTCCTTTCCTCCTTTTCCCCTCTCTCCCCTCTTCCCCTCTTCCCCTTTCCTCCTTTTCCCCTCTCTCCCCTCTTTCCCCTCTTCCCCTTTCCTCCTATTCCCCTCTCTCCCCTCTTTCCCCTCTTCCCCTCTTCCCCTCTCCTCCTTTTCTCCTCTCTCCCCCTCTTCCCCTCTCCTCCTTTCCTCCTTTTCCCCTCTCTCCCTTCTTCCCCTTTCCTCCTTTTCCCCTCTCTCCCCTCTTCCCCTTTCCTCCTTTTCCCCTCTTCCCCTCTCTCCCTTCTTCCCCTTTCCTCCTTTTCCCCTCTCTCCCCTCTTTCCCCTCTTCCCCTTTCCTCCTCTTCCCCTTTTCCTCCTCTTCCCCTTTCCTCCTTTTCCCCTCTCTCCCCTCTTCCCCTTTCCTCCTTTTCCCCTCTTCCCCTCTTCCCCTCTTCCCCTTTCCTCCTTTTCCCCTCTTCCCCTCTCTCCCTCTCTTCCCCTTTCCTCCTTTTCCCCTCTCTCCCCTCTTCCCTCTCTCCTCTTCCCCTCTTCCCTCCTCTTCCCCTCTCTCCTCCTCTTCCCCTCTCTCCCCTCTTCCCCTCTTCCCCTTTCCTCCTCTTCCCCTCTTCCCTCTTCCCCTTTCCTCCTTTTCCCTCTCTCCCCTCTTCCCCTCTCCCCTTTCCTCCTTTCCCTCTCTCCCTCTTCCCCTTTCCTCCTTTTCCCTCTTCCCCTCTTCCCCTCTTCCCCTTTCCTCCTTTTCCCCTCTTCCCCTCTCTCCCTCTTCCCCTTTCCTCCTTTTCCCCTCTCTCCCCTCTCTCCCCTCTTCCCCTCTTCCCCTTTCCTCCTTTTCCCCTCTTCCCCTCTCCTCTCTTCCCCTTTCTCCCTCTCCCCTCTTCCTCCTCTCTCTCCCTCTTCCTCCTCTCTCCCCTCTCTCCCCTCTTCCCCTCTCCTCCTTCTCTCCTCTCTCCCCTCTTCCCCTCTCTCTCCTCCTTTCCCTCTCTCCCTCTCCCCTCTTCCCCTCTCCTCCCTCTCTCCTCTCTCCCCCTCTTCCCCTCTTCCCCTTTCCTCCTTTTCCCTCTCTCTTCCCCTCTTCCCCTCTCCTCTTCCCTCTCTCCCCTCTTCCCCTCTCTCCCTCTCTCCTCTCTCCCTCTCTCCCCTCTCTCCTCTTCCCTCTCCTCTCTCTTCTCCTCTCTCCCCCTCTTCCCCTCTCCTCCTTTCTCTCTCTCTCCCTCTTCCCTCTCCTCCTTTCTCCTCTCTCCCCTCTTCCCCTCTCCTCCTTTTCCCCTCTCTCCCCTCTTCCCCTCTTCTTCTCTTCCCTCTCTTCCTCTCTCTTTCCTCTCTCCCCCCACTCTCCCTCTCTCTCCTCTCTCCCTCTTCTCCTCTCTCCCTCTTCCCCTCTCTCTCCTCTTCCCCTCACTCCCTCTCTCCCCCTCTTCCCCATTCCTCCTCTTCCCCTCTCTCCCTCTCTCCCCTCTTCCCCTCTTCCCCTCTCCTCCTTTTCTCCTCTCCCCCTATCTCCCTGACAGGTGCTGTCCCCGGGGCCCTGAGGTCCAGTCTAAACACACAGGTAATTGCGCCCAGGTGGGAGCGTGTCTGTGTGTGTGTGTGTGAGTGTGTGTGTGAGTGCTGAGGTAGAGCAATGTTTTCATTCTAAAACAATAACACAACCACAGATAAAAATGGCACATTTTATTTGAGTCGACTTCAGACTTACGGCTGTGTAAAAGCAATGAACCTCCTGGGGTGTTATTAAAGAGGGTACCGAGGGAGAGAAACAGACACATGCAGTAAACAGCAAGGGGGAAGGAGGGAAGAAAGAAAATAAAAACACGAGCTGTGCTCTTCTTCACCTCTTGCACCAGACCCAGTGGGATTGTCTCAGGTCGAGCGAGTTTACGAATCGTAGCATATCTTTATTAATAATCGAGACCCTAAACAACACACAGCGCTGGGTAAACGGCTGACCACAGAACTCATGCAATTCCCTTATTCATCACTTTTTGTAGAGTGGAGTGGAGTACAGATGCCATATCTTAATTTGATCATCCTGTTTTTGCAGGGGTTTTCCTGCAAAGCAGGAAATGCAAGATTGTGGTGTTTTTGAGGTTTAAAAAGTCTTCTAAAGTTTGTAATATCCACCATAACATTTCAAACTTGATTTAGTGGTGTGGGGGCTGTGCTTAGGCAAAGTGGGTGGGGTTATATCCTGCCTGTTTGGCCCTATCCGGGGGTATCGTCGGATGGGGCCACAGTGTCTCCCGACCCCTCCTGTCTCAGCCTCCAGTATTTATGCTGCAGTAATTTATGTGCCAGGGGCTAGGGTCAGTCTGTTATATCTGGAGTATTTCTCCTGTCCTATCCGGTGTCCTGTGTGAATTTAAGTATGCTCTCTCTCTCTCTCTCTCACTCTCACTCTCTCTCTCTCTCTCTCTCTCTCTCTCTCTCTCTCTCTCTCTCTCTCTCTCTCTCTCTCTCTCTCTCTCTCTCTCTCTCTCTCTCTCTCTCTCTCTCTCTCTCTCTCTCTCTGAGGAGGAGGAGGAGGAGGAGGAGGAGGAGGAGGACCTGAGCCCTAGGACCATGCCTCAGGACTACCTGGCCTGATGACTCCTTGCTGTCCCCAGTCCACCTGGCCGTGCTGCTGCTCCAGTTTCAACTGTTCTGCCTGCGGCTACGGAACCCTGACCTGTTCATCGGACGTGCTACCTGTCCCAGACCTGCTGTTTTCAACTCTCTAGAGACAGCAGGAACGGTAGAGATACTCTGAATGATCGGCTATGAAAAGTCAACTGACATTTACTCCTTAGGTGCTGACCTGTTGCACCCTCGACAACCACTGTGATTATTATTATTTGACCCTGCTGGTCATCTATGAACATTTGAACACCTTGGCCATGTTCTGTTATAATCTCCACCTGGCAAAGCCAGAAGAGGACT
>NC_088231.1:18428739-18438739 GCF_036934945.1 Oncorhynchus masou masou
GTCATACATTGCATGTAGACCTAAATCTAATTCAATTACTTTCATAATTGCACACCATTCAAGGCCCACCCCTCTTCTCCCTCCTCATCTAACAGTCCCGACAGAAATATCAGCTCACGTCGGAGATAATGTCACACTTCACTGCTATGGCTCAACCAAAAAGCAGGCAACCGATGGTGAGATGTATGTCCAGTGGGAGAAAGATGGACAGACTGTGCTGAAGATTGACCCAACCAATACTACCTTTGGCCCTGGATTCATTGACAGGACATCAGTGACCTGGGATGGTTACGGAGAGGGTGACCTGTCCCTCACCATCACCGGTGTACGCTCGTCTGACCAGGGGACCTACCTGTGCTTCTTCAACAGTGATAGTGACCCAGGATATCCACATGGAGTCACTCTCACTGTTAAAGGTGGGATGTCTATTGAATGCTTTTCTCACTTAAGTATTCTATTTAAAATGCACTTTTTAACGTATAGACATTGTTCTTTGTCTTATTATTATCATAGTAGTAGATGTAGTGTTAGTGTAATATTTCAAGAGAATAGTATTTAATCATGGCAGTCTTGCTGTTTTGTATTGTTGTCTGCGCTAGTTGAGATTATAAACTGGGTGGTTCGAGCCCTGAATGCTGATTGGCTGACAGCCGTGGTATATCAGCCTAAGACCACACCCCCTCAGGCCTTATTGCTTCAGTATAATATTGTTGTCATATCCCTTATCTTTGCTGCACTAACACTACTATTTTCCATCTTTCTGTCTTTCTCTAGAAAAGCAATTGGAGCCTGCAATGACTTATAGTGAAAGGAGTAGGGTGCCATTGCTAGTAATAATTATTCAAATCATTTGTGTGCTCGGGTTACTGGTGATTCACAAGAGAAACAGGAGACAGCCAACAGCATCACCAGCACATCTCTCCGTTCCAGTTCAGGACAGCCAACCGTTGCCAGAAGTCCCAAGAATCCAGAGTTGTTGTGATGATGATCTCGATGAGACCACGTGTCCTGAGGGGATGTATGAGCGCACAGAGGATGAGGAGGAGCTTCATCTCCCAGTAGCTGAAAGTGGGACACTGCTAGTGCAGGAGAAGAGCAGCACAGGGAGTTGAGTATGAAGATAGTATGTTCTGGTTGCCAACTTCTTTGTTTGTGAAATGTCCTATGTTCTCTGAAGTGGATGCCTTCCTATCATAGATTACGGTAGCCAATGACTGCAGCTTGATTACCTTGAATCAAATGATACAGGGTTTACTTTATCTCTAGCCCAGTCTTCTTTGTTCTGCCTAACCTTTATTTTACTAGGCAAGTCAGTTAAGAACAAATTCTTATCTTCGATGACGGCCTAGGAACAGTGGGTTAACTGCCTGTTCAGGGGCAGAACGACAGATTTTGTACCTTGTCAGCTCGGGATTTTAACCTACAACCTTTTGGTTACTAGTCCAATGCTCTAACCACTAGGCTACCCTGCCGCCCCTAGTCTTCCAGCCTCACTGGTGGCTTAAATTGTTTAAAGCTAGATATTTTACACCAGCATAAGCATTTTATTGGGGGGTGAGAGGTATAAAGGAGGATCCTTTGAGTGTGTGGATATGAAAGGGAAGCTGGTAGGGAATAAAGGAGGAATCATTCATCTCTCTGGTGGTGGTGCTACTGTTATTCTAACTGGAAGGTTTACTAGTCAAGATCAATGTCACATTTAATCTGGTCTTGCTTGATATCAAAGGGATATCACAGTACGTGTAATACACAATATCCTCACAAGAGGGCAGATGTACACCATCATTTTAAAGTAAACTATGATTATTTTTGGGTCAGTGATACACTTGGGACGTCCCTACCCTAAATCCTAACCTGAATCCACAAGAAATACTTTAATCCTTACATTAACTATTTTACATTTCGACTTCTGTGGGGTAGGCACGTCCCAAGGATCCTCGATAACAGATTAATGCATTATTATAAGGTATTACATGATGCGTAATAAATATATGTATTTGCTAAATGATTATAAAGAATGTTTGCTATATTTATGTTTATTTTATCGAATGTAAGAAATATTATTGTTCACAAAGTGTAAACCTGTGTCGAAACAGTTTTGAGAAACTGGCGCAAGCACCTGTAACATTTGTAGTGATACTACTTTTGTAGTGATTGTCATTTTCGGTGAGTCTTTTCAGAGAGCCGGATCATTTGGCTCCGAGCCGGTCCATATGTCAGATCTGGCCAAATTATTAGATGTCCTGCAAAAACAATGTAGTTTTTTTTTTACGCACTTAAAAAACAATCTGTATGCACCAGATTGCCGTGATCTCCTCACTATTTATTGTTTCTGCAGTGAGGACTCACCCTTTTTACAATTAGTTTATAATGTATCTGCAGAAAAAATAAATAGCTCAAAAGGGAGTAGTAGCCGTATGCAAATCAGGGAGCCAAATGAACAACTCTTTCACCAATGTGATTCGGTTCCGTTAATTCGCTTACCAGATGTAACGTTATAGCATGTATTTCCCAACATGATTCCAACTAACCTCAGTCACAGAAGCTATCGAGGCCGATAATAATATTCGTTAACATTCGTTCTGTCTATGCAGATGAGGAAGAAGGCGCTAGCAACCGAGACCGGTTAAAAAAAAAATATCCGCCCGAACAGGGACTTGAACCCTGGACCCTCAGATTAAAAGTCTGATGCTCTACCGACTGAGCTATCCGGGCTCTGACTGGCAGAGAAAGGGGAAAGATTTTGATTTTAAAAAGTCGTGGGGTAGATCACGTCTCCACTTGCTCGGAAAACGACTATTCGCTACTACAGCGCATTGTTACTGTGTTGCTCAGCTCAGGAGCTAGGGGGCACTTTTCAACCCCATAGCTAACGTTACTGTAAGTGTATTGCAGGCAGCATCGTAACGTTTATACCACAGATTAATAGAGCTTTGGTTTTACCCACAGGTGAATAGGGACAGTTATCGTATCTTTGGTTATACTAACCTTAATTTAGCTAGTTACTGTAGCTACATCATAGCTCGCTAGTGTTCCATTTCATTCTGTGGTCGGCTAACCTCGTACCGGCGCAAAGATACACTATTGGCAATGTGTACGTGTTGATAATAATACCCTACCGATGCAAAGATACACAATTGGCCATTGTAAGTGTCAATGTGCACGGAAAAGCTATTGTCAGTCTCTGTGTTGTTCCTTTGATCTTCATTTATTTGTAATTCATTGTTTTCCTCTGATCAACATACGTCATTTATTAACGTCATTAACGTGAGCAACAAAAAAAAAACTGAGACTAATGCATCGGGGCAGTTTTTTTTTTGTCCTGTCCAAGTTTAGGACGTGAAAGACCGACGTGTTGATCCGATTGAAGGAAAAAAAATAAAAGTGTACAGGCCCCAGCGAGATTTGAACTCGCGACCCCTGGTTTACAAGACCAGTGCTCTAACCCCTGAGCTATGGAGCCCTGTTCTGTTGAGGCTGAAACGCAGACTGTTTTTGACTGTGGCATGGATAGTTTTTCATGAGAGTTCTATAAGCATTCTGAAAGGATATATGGTTGCTTGCAGAGACCTCAATTGATCGATTTAATGTTAGTGTTAAAACATCCTTATATCAGAATTTTAAATCAACACGATAAAGACCACAACAATATCCTGCATTCTGACTTGCAATGTGTTTTTAACTTCAACCACTAGATGGCGTCAAAGAACGACATTTGTCAACAAGCCGTTCAGAAGTTGTTTGTCGCCTGCCATTTGTTGCGCTCAAGTGGGTAATTAAGCAATAAGGCCCCGATGGGGTGTGGTATATGACCGAAATCCGCTGTCCTTGTACAACGCAACGCGGAGTGCCTGGATACAGCCCTTAGCCGTGGTATATTGGCCATATACCACAAACCCAGAGGTGCGACATTATAAACTGGTTACCAACATAATTGCAAATTAGTCTTCCAAATGGACAATGACACCAAGCATACTTACAAAGTTGTGGCAAAATGGCTAAAGGACAACAAAGTCAAGGTATTGGAGTGGCCATCACAAAGACCTGACCTCAATCCTACAGCAAATTTGTGGGCAGAACTGAAAAAGCATGTGCGAGCAAGGAGGCCTACAAACCTGACTCAGTTACACCAGCTCTGTCAGGAGGAATGGGCCAAAATTCACCCAACTTATTGTGGGAAGCTTGTAGAAGGCAACCCGAAACGTTTGACCCATGTTCAACAATTTAAAGGCAACCAAATACTAATTGAGTGTATGTAAACTTCTGGCCCACTGGGAATGTGATGAAGGAAATAAATCATTATCTCTACTATTATTCTGACATTTTCACATTCTTAAAATAAAGTGGTGATCCTAACTGACATAAAACAGGGGATTTTTACTAGGATTAAATGTCAGGAATTGTGAAAATGTATTTGGCTAAGGTGTATGTAAACTTCTGACTTCAACTGTATATACAAGTAAAATAACACTGCAACTAACACAGAATGGGCACACAAATAAATACACCTGCAGTTGGCATAGCCTGTAAGGCAACACTTATACACCTTGATATTTCTGTTTGCCAATGCATTTACAATTTGGGATAACTTCAGGGCAGATCTGCACCAGTGGCGTGCTACTACTTTGGGAATTCAATGCACATGACTGGCTTGCTATAGACAGCCTCCTATGGCTTTGGGCGTGGTATAGAAATAGAACGGAGGTACCAGCCTCCGGAATGGAACATATTCCGTTCCGGAATACAGAGACGGATACGTATGGTGAGCCAGAGGACATCAAATATGTCCAATATTTTCTCTGGAAAACTGAATCAATTCCACCATGGAACTCGAATTCGATTGCCAATAAATACGCGCAGGAATTTAATTGAATTGTATTTTATGGATTTATGAAAAGGCGTAATTTTTTTCCATCACTAAAGCCACTTGAGGATTGTAAATGAGAAACATGCGTGTGGAAGACGGGCGGATAGTTAGTCTTGGTTTTGAACCCATTTCTAAAACCAAGCCTCCAACGCAACGAACGTAAGTAACTAGTGAATAGGCCAATATATGTGATTTTCAAATATCAATAAAATGCTGCATTTATTGTTTGCGTTTTGATTGTGTTTATAAAAAAAGGACTAGCCCGTGCGTAAATATGCGTTCCAAATGCTCCATGATCACAATGCATCATAATCACTTCTATCCTAACAAGTCGCCTTTCTCTGAACTTGGACAAGTCAATAGAGAGGCTATAAAAAAACTATATAGTTACCGGAAAGTTTTCTTATTGAATGGTTTCTTTCTTGTGCTTAGCCTAGGTAGTTGTGTACAGTAATTGGTTTACTTGTAGCCTAAAGTAGCCCATCTCCCACCCGTGGGACGATACATAGTTACAGTAATGATATGTAATAAGCATGTTCAATAGGCCGACTGTACTGTTTCTAGGGAAAATGACGCGATGATTAGCCAATGATCACAAAGAGCTGAGTAATCGCCCACAAACATGTTGTGCCAGGCTTCATCCCCCAAAAAAATGGTAGTGAATGAAATGGTATTGTACTGAATTAAACTGTACACCCAATCCGTTCTCTCTGCGAAGCATATACCTGTCCAGCCGGTTTCAAAGGTTTGTGAAAGCTCGATCCGGGAGTTACGGGTATTGGTAGGTAGGTCTATTACGAGAGGGGTGTTGGATGTCAGTTTGGAACAGTTCAACACACGACGCCCCAACGACTGGAACGGAGCTCCTTTCTCTCGCCACACCAGAAGTGTAGCTTGGTGTCGCCACTTGCGCAACAAGTGACTCTGCCAAAGGGATTTATAAGATTCAGTCGGACACATTTAGTTTCTTTATCCTAGAACGTGACTGAAAATCAAGGCTTTCGACGAAAATAACAGGAGCACTCTCTCCGTTTCTTTGCCTGTCCACGGTTTATCAAGGCATCACAACCGGGAATAAAATCAGATTTCTCCGTGTTCGACCATTAAAGTGACACGGATGTTTGTGCCCAGATGCTGCGCTCCTTCACATTAGCACTCCGCCGGCTGACTAAATGTAAGAGCCTCTTTGTTCATTTACTTTGTTCATTTAGGGAGACCTGTATTTGTGTGTAGATATAACCTAGCTACAAGCCCATATAACTTAAACTACGGGACTTCGTGTAGGCTAGATTGAGCCAAGTGATGTTGGAATCAGTGATGAGACATCGATCCTCGTTTCAATAAACAGCGATAGGCTACTTTGTAGCCAAATCAAAATGAACAAAGTCTAGCCTGGTTCCGAATGTAAACACAACGTCGCGCCTTCCTTTTTAAACCATGGTTGCTAACAGATGAGTATTTTCTCACGTCTCTTTCCAGGGCCACCATGCTCCATGCGTCCGCGGTGGTCGTGTGGGAATGGCTCAACGAACACGGGCGGTGGCGGCCCTACAGCCCGACCGTCTCCCACCACATCGAGGCGGTGATACGAAGCGATCCCCGTGGTGGAAGCGTCGTGCTAGGCCAAGTCGACAACCGCCTCTCGCCCTACATCCTAGACCTGCAGTCGATGCACCAGTTTAGGCAGGACACAGGTAAGAAGACGAGAGCTGAGAGGTGTGAATGGCTGTTGTTGTTGTGGGGATGCCGATGTGGTGTTGTTACGCGCCTGGTGTTGTTTGTGTAAAGCACGTGGATGTATATAGGTGGAGAACTTTTGTGAAACAGCACAGTTTAAAATATATGGCAAATAGAAATCAAAACTGGATGGTCTTAAGAGAGAGACGGGAAACCACGTGTTTGATGTATTTGATACCATTCCACCCATTCTGCTCCAGTCATTACCATGAGCCCTGGCCTCCCCAATGAAGGTCCCGCCAACCTCCTGTGATGTCCAGTGAGTGTCTCTGTGTCTCGGTCTGTCCAGAGTGGATATATTGTTATAGACAAAGGTCCTATCAGAATTCTTACTTCTACATAGGCCTTTTTAAACATCTTAGGCTCAGTTGTCAGTCGGTTCTGGTTTTTACTTCACGTTACTGCACGGCTGTGTTAAATTCAGTTCGTTTTACATGTGGTTCAACTAGTAGACTGCTTCACCACTGGGGTGGAGCTTAGAGCTCACAGCTTGGTTCCATTCCGTCATAGAATGAGAATTAAGAATGAAGTACAATCAGTTCCATATTCCTAGGGCCTGACTGGGTCCCTGAGTGAAACCCTCCGCTTGCCTGTCAGACAGAATGGGGTGAAAGTGGGATGACCTACGACAGCTGTACCTCACAGAGCCTTGGCCTCTTACGAGAGACATTCTTCCCCGTAGTCCCCGAATCTAACGCATGCAGCTGCTGTGTGGGGACTGACATTGGGTGGGATAAGCAGAGGGAGTGAGAGAGAAAGGGCACCCTATTTCCTACATAATGAGCTAGTTTTAGTCAAAAGTAGTGCACTACATAGGGAATAGGGTGCTCTTTGTGACAAATCCAGAGTGTAAGGGGAAAGCAGAGAGAATGTGATATTTCAAGACTTAAACAACAGAGAATCTGAGAATCCGCCTCCGGTAGCCCCCCCCCCCCTCTATAGTCTCAGCCACACTGTATCCTGTTAATTTCTTTAGTCTTGTCTTTAGTTTTGTCAATAGGCCAGATCTGTAGGGGCCAGCGGTGTCAGAGGCTCGGGACGTGGGAGAGGGAGATGGAAGGAGGGATAGAAAGAGAGGGAGTCGGAGGGAGGTAATAGGGAAGCCCATCTATCTCTCTCTCTTTGTTGAAGTTGAGAGAACAGATGTTTGTTCCTCTATTGTGGCCTAGACATTCACGCAGGCACACACACACACACACACACAGGGAAGAGTGTGGGAGAGAGTTGTAGGCGCAGAACCCGGGCGCACCGAGTCGGGAGACGGGGTAGAGGGCGTACCGGCAATTCTAAGTTCACCGAAGTGGAAGATGAAGACAAAAGAGAGGACGAGAAAGAAAGGGGAGAGAGCAGTAACGATAGAAACATCTCTCTTTACCTTGTAGCTCCACTCTGCTATTTCACCACAGCTGATGATTGTATGACACTGTGACACCTCTCCCTCCCACATCCTCTCACAACGTTGGTGCTAGAGACAGACCGCATGAGAATACAGAAGCTCGCAGCTCAAACGCAGCTTCCCATCTGTTCACAGGGCTAATAGTCAATCAGGGAAGCCAGACTGAAGGGTTTCCAGTTGTCACTGACGGCTGAGGTTTCCCTTCTTCTGGAGGAGCCCTGTGGAAGGTAAAACCCATCTAGCGTTTGCGTCTGGCTGTCATTTCAGGGAGCCGTTAGCCTTCAGGCTACCTGCCGTCAACCAACTCGACATCTAGCATTAGCGTCTGTCTGTCATTTCAGGGAGCCGTTAGCCTTCAGGCAACCTGCCGTCAACCAACTCGACATCTAGCTTTAGCGTCTGTCTGTCATTTCAGAGAGCCGTTAGCCTTCAGGCAACCTGCCGTCAACCAACTCGACATCTAGCATTAGCGTCTGTCTGTCATTTCAGGGAGCCGTTAGCCTTCAGGCAACCTGCCGTCAACCAACTCGACATCTAGCTTTAGCGTCTGTCTGTCATTTCAGGGAGCCGTTAGCCTTCAGGCAACCTGCCGTCAACCAACTCGACATCTAGCATTAGCGTCTGTCTGTCATTTCAGGGAGCCGTTAGCCTTCAGGCTACCTGCCGTCAACCAACTCGACATCTAGCTTTAGCGTCTGGCTGTCATTTCAGGGAGCCGTTAGCCTTCAGGCTACCTGCCGTCAACCAACTCGACATCTAGCTTTAGCGTCTGTCTGTCATTTCAGAGAGCCGTTAGCCTTCAGGCTACCTGCCGTCAACCAACTCGACATCTAGCTTTAGCGTCTGGCTGTCATTTCAGGGAGCCGTTAGCCTTCAGTCAACCAACTCGACATCTACCTGCCGTCAACCAACTCGACATCTAGCTTTAGCGTCTGTCTGTCATTTCAGAGAGCCGTTAGCCTTCAGGCTACCTGCCTCCTCCTCTGTCTCTCCTGTCTCTCTCCCTCCTCTGTCTCTCCTGTCTCTCTCCCTCCTCTGTCTCTTCTGTCTCTCTCCCTCCTCTGTCTCTCCTGTCTGTCTGACTCCTCTGTCTCTCCTGTCTGTCTGACTCCTCTGTCTCTCCTGTCTCTCTCCCTCCTCTGTCTCGCCTGTCTCTCTCCCTCCTCTGTCTCGCCTGTCTCTCTCCCTCTTCTGTCTCTCTCCCTCCTCTGTCTCTCCTGTCTCTCTCCCTCCTCTGTCTCTCTCCCTCCTCTGTCTCTCTCCCTCCTCTGTCTCTCCTGTCTCTCTCCCTCCTCTGTCTCTCTCCCTCCTCTGTCTCTCCTGTCTCTCTCCCTCTCTGTCTCGCATGTCTCTCTCCCTGTCTGTCTCACCTGTCTCTCTCCCTCCCACTCCTTCCTCTGTCTCTCTCCCTCCCTCTCCCTCCTCTGTCTCTCTCCCTCCCTCTCCCTCCCCTGTCTCTCTCCCTCCTCTGTCTCGCCTGTCTCTCTCCCTCCTCTGTCTCGCCTGTCTCTCTCCCTCCTCTGTCTCGCCTGTCTCTCTCCCTCCCTCTGTCTCGCCTGTCTCTCTCCCTCCCTCTGTCTCGCCTGTCTCTCTCCCTCTCTGTCTCGCCTGTCTCTCTCCCTCTCTGTCTCGCCTGTCTCTCTCCCTGTCTGTCTCACCTGTCTCTCTCCCTGCCTGTCTCTCTCCCTGTCTGTCTCGCCTGTCTCTCTCCCTCCTCTGTCTCTCTCCCTCCCTCTCCCTCCCCTGTCTCTCTCCCTCCCCTGTCTCTCTCCCTCCCTCTGTCTGGCCTGTCTCTCTCCCTCCCTCTGTCTCGCCTGTCTCTCTCCCTCTCTGTCTCGCCTGTCTCTCTCCCTCTCTGTCTCGCCTGTCTCTCTCCCTCTCTGTCTCGCCTGTCTCTCTCCCTGTCTGTCTCACCTGTCTCTCTCCCTGCCTGTCTCTCTCCCTGTCTGTCTCGCCTGTCTCTCTCCCTCCCCTGTCTCTCTCCCTCCCTCTGTCTCGCC